>NC_134102.1:14963552-15236250 GCF_000715075.1 Nicotiana tabacum | reverse complement strand
TCCGTGATCGAAGATGGTCATGTCGAGATAAATTCTAAAAGCTTAACCTGGGATTGGAGGAATAAGTATATTGAATACTTAAAGAATGGAAAGCTCTCATCGGACCCTAAGAATTCGAGGACCCTACGAACCAAAGCTGCTCGATTCACATTAACTGCAGATGGGATGTTATACCGAAGGACATTCGATGGACCATTAGCAGTATGCTTAGATCCAGGAGACACCGACTATGTCCTACGTGAGGTGCACGAGGGCACTTGTGGAAATCACTCTGGTACCGATTCATTAGTCCGAAAGATAATCAGGGCAAGGTATTATTGGATCGATATGGACAAATATGCAAAGGCGTTTGTTCGAAAATGTGATAAATGTCAAAGTTTTGCACCAATGATCCATCAGCCCGGAGAACAACTTCACTCAGTTCTATCCCCATGGCCATTCATGAAATGGGGAATGGATATCGTCGGCCCTCTGCCATCGGCCCTAGGTAAAGCTAAGTTCATTTTATTTATGGCTGACTATTTCTCTAAATGGGTTGAAGCACAGGCGTTCGTGAAAGTAAGAGAGAAAGAGGTTATAGACTTTATATGGGATCATATCGTATGTCGATTCGGGATACCCGCCGAAATAGTGTGTGACAATGGAAAATAGTTTGTCGGCAGCAAAGTGACGAAATTCCTCGAAGACCATAAAATAATAAGGATATTATTAACACCGTATCACCCCAGTGGGAACGGATAGGCCGAATCAACAAACAAAACTATTGTTCAAAACCTAAAGAAGAGGTTGAACGACGCTAAGGGAAAATGGAGAGAAATCCTACCCAAAGTTCTTTTGGCATATCGAACAACATCAAAATCTAGTACGGGGGCAACCCCATTCTCCTTAGTATATAGATCTGAAGCCTTGATTCCAGTCGAAATCGGGGAACCCAGTGCTATGTTTCGATATACAACAGAAGAGTCAAATATCGAGGCTATGAACATAAGCCTCGAATTATCGGATGAAAAACGAGAAGCTGCTCTCGTCCAATTGGTCGCCCAAAAGCAGCGAATCGAAAGATACTATAATCGAAGAACCAAGCTTCACCATTTTAAACTCGGGGACTTAGTGTTAAGGAAAGTCACCCTCAGTACACGAAATCCAAATGAACGAAAACTAGGACCGAACTGGGAAGGACTGTATCAGGTTCTCGAAAACGTCGAAAAAGGAGCATACAAGCTCGGTATTATAAACGACAAACAACTATCAAACAATTGGAATGTGTTGCACCTAAAACGATACTATTGCTAAGGTACGACCCTCCCATATTCGTTTATATTTCGAAACTAACCCCTACAGGAGTCCAATCAGGAGCTAGAATGGATCCTTTAATACGAAGCCCTAGGTATGAAAGCGCGCGTTGCACTCTTTTTTCCTTAGACTGGTTTTATCCCAAATGGGTTTTTCGGTAAGGTTTTTAATGAGGAAACCATTGATCGTGCTAACTTAGAAACAATTCGACAGTATCTGAGGCCTCTTTACAATTGACGTCGAATACTGGGGGGCATTAGCCCCTCAAATATATCAAGTTCGATGCAAGAAAGTTACTTCATAATAACAGGGTTCCGATAGGAAAAATCGTAAGAGCCAAATGGTCAAAACGAACCATGGTCATGTAATTGGCCCGAGCCCTGACACAAAACATGGACACATGTGTAATGACTTGCAAAGAAAAATTTCTTCTTTACCGATATCTTATATCCAAGAAAGATTCCCATGTTTCGAGATTTATTATGCAAACAGGCTTAAGGTAAATCAACGAGTTTGAAATCACTAACTCGACTATTAAGCCTACGGGCTACATTACTTCGAGCTCGAAATCACTCACTCGACTATTAAGCCTATGGGCTACATCACATCGAGTTCGAAATCACTCACTCAACTATTAAGCCTACGGGCTACATTACTTCGAGTTCGAAATCACTCACTCGACTATTAAGCCTATGGGCTACATCACATCGAGTTCGAAATCACTCACTCGACTATTAAGCCTACGGGCTACATTACTTCTAGTTCGAAATCACTCACTCAACTATTAAGCCTACGTGCTATATTATTTCGAGTTCGAAATCACTCACTCGACTATTAAGCCTACGGGCTACATTACTTCGAGTTCGAAGTCACTCTCTCGACTATTAAGCCTATAGGCTACATTACTTCAAGTTCGAAATCACTCACTCTACTATTAAGCCTACGGGCTACATTACTTCGAGTTCGAAATAACTCACTCGACTATTAAACCTACGGGCTATATAACTTCGAGTTCGAAATCACTCACTCGACTATTAAGCCTACTGGCTACAATTACTTCGAGTTTGAAATGACTCACTTGACTATTAAGCCTACGGGCTACATTACTTCGAGTTTGAAATCACTTACTCGACTATTAAGCCTACAGGCTACAATTACTTCGAGTTTGAAATCACTCACTCGACTATTAAGCCTACGGGCTACATTACTTCGAGTTCAAAATCACTCATTCGACTATTAAGCCTACATGCCACATTACTTCGAGTTCGAAATAACTCACTCGACTATTAAGTCTACGGGCTACATTACTTCGAGTTCAAAATCACTCACTCGACTATTAAGCCTACGGGCTACATTACTTCGAGTTCGAAATCACTCACTCAGCTATTAAGTGTACGGGCTACAATTACTTCGAGTTCGTAATCACTCACTTGACTATTAAACCTACAGGCTATATTACTTCGAGTTCGAAATTACTCACTCTACTATTAAGCCTACGGGCTACATTACTTCGAGTTTGAAATCACTTACTCGACTATTAAGCCTACGGGCTACAATTACTTCGAGTTTGAAATCACTCACTCGACTATTAAGCCTACGGGCTACATTACTTCGAGTTCAAAATCACTTATTCGACTATTAAGCCTACATGCCACATTACTTCGAGTTCGAAATAACTCACTCGACTATTAAGTCTACGGGCTACAATTACTTCGAGTTCGAAATCACTCACTCGACTATTAAGCCTACGGGCTACATTACTTCGAGTTCGAAATCACTCACTCAGCTATTAAGCGTACGAGCTACAATTACTTCGAGTTTGTAATCACTCACTCGACTATTAAACCTACAGGCTATATTACTTCGAGTTCGAAATCACTCACTCGACTATTAAGCCTACGGGCTACAATTACTTCGAGTTCGAAATTACTCACTCGACTACTAAGCCTACGGGCTACAATACTTCAAGTTCGAAATCACTAAGCCTGTGGGCTACATCACTTCGAGTTCGAAAACGCTCACTCGGATATAAAAGCTACAAAGTCTGAATGCCTTATAAAAACATTCATAAGGCATGAATAAAACGAAATCTTCACAAGACAGAAAATAAAATAGAGGCAAGACGGGAAAAGAAAAGATATTTGTATATATTTACATGATTGTTTACATGATTGTTTGCAACATCCGAAATAGAAACTAAGGGACTAAGTTTCTTGGTTATCCCTGGGGGCGGTATCTTCTCCATCGGGCTCCTCCCCACTCTCGGACCCGCTCTTGCTCCCATCATCATCATTATCATCATCATCGTCATCATCGGAAGCCAAGGCTTCAGCATTGGCTTCGAGCTCCTTAGCCCATTTTATCTCTTAAGTGAGGTCGAAACCTCGAGTGTGGATCTCCCGAGGGTCGCCCTCCGAGATCGGCACTTAGCAAGCTCAAAAATCCAATGTGCTCGAGTGTTGGCGGTCTCGGCTGCCTCTCTTGCTTGTACCTGAGAAGCTTCATCATCGGCCTGATAAACGGCCACGAATGCATCAATATTAGCCTTTGCCTTTTCGGCGTCGGATTCGGCCTCAGCGAGTTCATAGGCCAACCGAGCCTCGAGCTCCTCTATTCTTCTTACTTGAACCGAGTTTTTCTCCTTCATACTAGGTTGACTAACAATGAGGCCGAGTATGAGGCCATGATTGCAGGTCTCGAGCTAGCTAAAAGCTTGGGAACAGAAGTCATTGAAGCCAAGTGTGACTCTTTGCTGGTGGTAAATCAAGTAAAAAAAACCTTCGAAGTTCGAGAAGATAGAATGCAAAGGTATTTGGACAAATTGTAGGTCACTTTGCACCATTTCAAAGAATGGACTTTACAGCATGTTCCACGAGAACAAAATAGTGAGGCTAATACACTTGCAAATTTGTTATCATTGATCGAGGAAGGAAAGATAAGCTCGGGGATTGTCGTTCAACTCTCGAGATCCGTGAGCGAAGAAGGTCATGCCGAGATAAATTCTAAAAGCTTAACCTGGGATTGGAGGAATAAGTATATTGACTACTTAAAGAATGGAAAGCTCCCATCGGACCCTAAAAATTCGAGGGCCCTACGAACTAAAGTTTCTCGATTCACAATAACTGCAGATGGGACGTTATACCGAAGGGCATTCGATGGACCATTGGCAGTATGCTTAGGTCCAGGAGACACCGACTACGTCCTACGTGAGGTGCACGAGGGCACTTGTGGAAATCACTCTGGTGCCGATTCATTAGTCCGAAAGATAATCAGGGCAGGGTATTATTGGATCGATATGGACAAAGATTCAAAGGAGTTTGTTCGAAAATGTGATAAATGTCAAAGGTTTGCACCAATGATCCATCAGCCCGGAGAGCAACTTCACTCAGTCCTATCCCCATGGCCATTCATGAAATGGGGAATGGATATCGTCGGCCCTCTGCCATCGGCCCCAGGTAAAGCTAACTTCATTTTATTTATGACTGACTATTTCTCTAAATGGGTTGAAGCACATGCATTCGTGAAAGTAAGAGAGAAAGAGGTTATAGACTTTATCTGGGATCATATCGTATATCGATTCGGGATACCCGCCAAAATAGTGTGTGACAATGGGAAACAGTTTGTCAGCAGCAAAGTGACAAAATTCCTCGAAGACCACAAAATAAAAAGGATATTATCAACACCGTATCACCCCAGTGGGAACGGACAGGTCGAATCAACAAACAAAACTATCATTCAAAACCTAAAGAAGAGGTTGAATGACGCTAAGGGAAAATGGAGAGAAATCATACCCGAAGTTCTTTGGGCATATCGAACAACATCAAAATCTAGTACAGGGGCAACCCCGTTCTCCTTAGTATATAGATCTGAAGCCTTGATTCCAGTCGAAGTCGGGGAACCCAGTGCCAGGTTTCGATATACAACAGAAGAGACAAATAACGAGGCTATGAACACAAGCCTCGAATTATCGGATGAAAAACGAGAAGCTGCTCTCGTCCAATTGGCCGCCCAAAAGCAGTGAATCGAAAGATACTCTAATCAAAGAACCAAGCTTCGCCATTTTAAACTCGGGGACTTAGTACTAAGGAAAGTCACCCTTAGTACCCGAAATCCAAATGAAGGAAAACTAGGACCGAACTGGGAAGGACCGTATCAGGTTCTCGAAAACGTCGAAAAAGGATCATACAAGCACGGTATTATAAACGGCAAAAACCTATCAAGCAATTGGAATGTGTCGCACCTAAAACGATACTACTGCTAAGGTACGACCCTCCCATATTCGTTTATATTTCGAAACTAACCCCTGCAGGAGTCCGATCAGGAGCTAGGATGGATCTTTCAATACGAAGCCCTAGGTATGAAAGCGCGCGTTGCACTTTTTTTCCCTTAGAATTGTTTTATCCCAAATGGATTTTTCGGCAAGGTTTTTAATGAGGCAACCATTGATCGTGCTAACTTAGAAACAATTCGACAGTATCCGAGGCCTCTTTACAATTGACCTCGAATACTGGGGGCATTAGCCCCTCAAATATATCAAGTTCGATGCAAGAAAGTTACTTCATAATAACAGGGTTCTGATAGGAAAAATTGCAAGAGCCAAATGGTCAAAATGAACCATGCTCATGTAGTTGTCCCGGGCCCTGACACAAAATATGGACACATGTATAATAACTTGCAAAGAAAATTTTCGCTACATCACTTCGAGTTCAAAATCACTCACTCAACTATTAAGCCTACGGGCTACATTACTTCGAGTTCATAATCACTCACTCGACTATTAAGCCTACGGGCTATATTACTTCGAGTTCGAAATCGCTCACTCGACTATTAAGCCTACGGGCTACAATAAATTCGAGTTCAAAATCACTCACTTAACTACTAAGCCTACGGGCTATAATACTTCAATTTCGAAACACTAAGCCTATGGGCTACATCACTTCGAGTTCGAAAACGCTCACTCGGATATAAAGGCTACAAAGTCCGAATTCGATCAAATTGCCTAAAGCCTTATGAAAATATTCATAAGGCATGAATAAAATGAAATCTTCACAAGACAAAATAAAACAGACGCAATACGGGAAAAGAAACGATATCTGTATATATTTACAGGATTGTTTACATGATTGTTTGCAACATCCGAAATAGAAACTAAGGGACTAAGTTTCTTGGTTATCCCCGGGGGCAGTATCTTCTCCATCGGTCTCCTCCCTGCTCTCGGACTGCTCTTGCTCCCACCATCATCATCATCATCATCATCATCTTCATCATCATCATCATCATCGACATCATCGGAAGTCAAGGTTTCAGCATCGGCTTCGAGCTCCTTAGCCCTTTTTATCTCTTCAGTGAGGTCGAAACCTCAAGCGTGGATCTCCTCGAGGGTCTCCCTCCGAGATCGGCACTTAGCAAGCTCAGAAACCTAATGTGCTCGAGTGTTGGCGGTCTCGGCTTCCTCTCTTGCTTGTACCTGAGCAGCTTCAGCATCGTCCTAGTAAACGGCCACGAATGCATCCGCATTAGCCTTTGCGGATTCGGCGTCGGATTCGGCCTTGGCGAGTTCAGAGGCCAACTGAGCCTCGAGCTCCTCTATTCTTCTTACTTGAACAGAGCTTTTCTCCTTCATACTTTGAAGCTGGTTTTCGGCCGATGACAATTGGGCTCAAGCAGCCTCTTTCTCTGCAGCAAAGCGGTCCATACCTTCTTTCCACTTCAAGGACTCCGCTTTTATCACATCAACCTCCTCACGGAGTTTCCCGATCATCTCAATTTTCTGCTGCAGCTGTGAGACCGAAAACTTAGCCATCATTCCGGTATCGAGCCCATAGGCTTTTAAAAGTATCATTACATGCTCAGACAGATCGGTCTGATCTTGGTGAGCCTTGGCCAACTCAGCTCGGAGGTCTTTGATTTCCTCTCCCCTTTGCCCTAAGATGAGTTTAAGGGAGTTCCTCTCCTCCATCACCCGTTGAAGATAGGTCTCGAACCGATGCAGCTCAGCTCGAGACCGAGAACATGCTTCTCGATGAACCGCATCGGCCTGCGAAGAAGGAAGAAAAGAAGTTAGGAAATAATAGCAAAACATGAAAAATAATATCAACAAAGAGAGTTAAGAGATTACCCGATTCAGAGCTAGCTGCACTTCACAGAGAAGGCCCGGCACGTCACTAGGGCCAGTAGCATCCTCGACCCCGATAAACAGATTACGGAAATGGTCCTTCCCTTTATGAGACTGGCTCATCTCGAGGGCCCCCAAAGCTTGGGCTTCTCGAATAGCCCCTTCGGAAAAGGCAGGGAGAGTGGGCGAATCTCCGATTACTATTGCCCCAGGTGACTCGCTTGGGGCGTTCTCCTTAGTTCAGAGAGCTTTAGGGCCAGCCCCTTCCGATGTACCCACTGTTTGTTGACTTCGGTAGGAAGCATCCTCGATATTTAATGACTCAGGGACTTTTCCTGAACCTTCCTCCGATATCTCCCCGGTTCGAGTCAGAGTCTTATGAATCACCGTCGAGTCAGCTGCCTTTGGGGCATCACTGATTTTCTTCATTCGGGCTGCCAGCACGGACCCGTTATCTTCTTCTTCGTCGTCGTCTTCATCCCTTAGACACAGAACTGATTCTACGGTCAAAGCAATGGTATTCTTCTTCGGTTTACGAGTCGTCCTCTTCTTCAATTTTGGATCTTCGGGAACGGAGGCCCTTTTCTTCTTATTATCCTTCACCGACTTTGGAACAGAGGCCGAAGCCTCTTCATCGACGGACGAGGGCCTCAAAACTGCATCTTTTCCCACACCTACATACGGGAAAATTTATTGAAGTATATGGAAAGAATCTCGTTTGAACTACCCAAAAATACTAGAGAGGGGCTTACCGTGATTTTTGGCGTCCTATCGGCCCTTTGACAAATTACGCCATGAGCACTCAATCAAACCTGCCCATCTAGCCTCGTTCTTTGTCCTCGTCTATGCTCGAGAACAGAGCCTTGGTAGCCCGACGCTGAAGTTTTATTAACCCTCCTCGAAAAAAGTGAGGACGGTACAAACGGATGAGATGGTCGAGGGTAAACGGCATCCCCTCGATTTTATTCACAATGTATCGGATCAAAATAACGATCCGCCAAAAAGAAGGATGGACCTGGCCTAGGGTTATTTGGTATTGACGGCAGAAGTCAATAAGAACAGAGTCGGGGGGACCTAACGTGAAAGGGTAAGTATACACACTTAAAAACCCTTTCATTTAAGTGGTGATATCTTCGTCAGAAGAAGGGATTATTATTTCTTTGTTCTCCCAATTGCAGTCTTTCTTTAGCTGTTTGAGGTGCCTCTCGGTTATCGAACACATGTACCTCAATACTGGCTCACATCGGCCGGAAATCGATGAGCCTTTATCGACCTTAAAGTCAGAGGAAAGAACAAACGCCCCAGGAATGCACTCCTCAGGCCGTGGCTCTACCAGTGTTTCATCGGCGGCAGACTGTGAAGATGAAGCCTTCTCTTTCTGAGGAATGGTTTGTGATGTTTTCGCCATTTTCGAATTTAAAGGTTGAGAATATAAGAAAGTGACAAAGATTTGGTAGTTTTGAAGAAGGACTTTTGCAGAGAGGAATCACAGATTTGCGAATAAACTCAGAGGGTACGAAAAGGAACTTGAAAAATTTGGACGATTGAAGATGTAAAAGTGATAAATGGCAAAAGGAAGGGTTATTTATAGATTAAAGTAATGTCGGTTCAATATCAGCGGTGGCCGACCACCATCTGACATGCATTAAATGCGTTGAAAAACTAAACCGACGGGACAACTATCACGTGCATCATGATCGAGCACAATGTGAACGTCAGCTTATATCTAATCGAGCCATTGTGAAATCATGTCGTTTCTCGCTACATCCTTCTCGAGAAACGAGGGGACTATCTCTATACGGTAAAAACCGGTTAGCCCTTAGTACGAACTGGTTTAAATGGTAATACATTAGATCGGAGAAGCATCTTCATAGTATCAGGTTGAGGTCCGAAGTCTGGTCACCAAACTTCGAGCCTGAAGGACCGATCAATATCGAGCTCGATGTTATTATCAAGCTCGAATCCAAGTTGAACTATGATGCAAAGTAAAGTTATCGAGCTTATGATTCAGAGACCGACCAACACTGACCCCGAATCAATACAAGGATCCGAGTCAGAATCGAGCTCGAGTCAAGATCGAGAGCTCGAGTCAAGACCAAAAACTCGAGTCAATATCGAGCTCACATACAAGAGTCGTTGCAATCCCACTAGAGGAGAGAATCCTGGCAGGAATTATGAAAAAAATAATTTGTCATGGGTCTCCCACTATGTATTTTTAATCTAAAAGTAGGATCCTCCACTATAAAGAGGATGGCTACGCTTTTGTAAAGGACAGTTCTTTGCTTACATTATAATTCAAGCACCATATTCTCCTATATTCAAGAGTTATTCTTTTAAGCTTCATAAATTGATTCATCTTGCTTAGTCCTAAAAATCATCTTCTTTCCAACCTTGTTTATTTTGTATTCTTTGCAATCCATATTTGATATTTCTATTTATCCTTACGATTTGTATTAAGTTATACCACATATCCTTAGAACTACGTACAAATTTAACTCTATCCGTTTTTCGGGTAAACAAGTAACAACATTATTGCAGATCTATGGATGTTCCTCTAAGACAACCCTAATAACATTATTGCATATCTATAGATAAGGCCATTTATATTAACAAATGTAATATGGCCAATTTGGCTAGTGGAGTCAATCTCAATCTATTTGCAAGTAGACTTTGAGGGTAATATTCTTAGGGCCCAAAGTATTGCATTGTATGGTGGATATCATTTATAAAAATTGTATCTTTTCTTTTACAACTTGGAGGCCAAGGCTTTTTTTGTCTATAAAAGGAAAGACTATTAGTTCGTTTTCAATACACCAACAAGATTTGAGTTTCCATTTCTTATTTCTTCCTACGTGCATCATTATATCGAGGCTCTTGTTTTTCTTATATTACTTTTAGTTTTTGGAGAGATAATAACATAACCTTATACTAACTTTTTACCCCCCAACTACAGCCGCAAAAGAAACAGAGAATATCTTGAAAATCAAGTGACATATTTTGCCTCGTAAACTAAAGATAATGTGATTACAAATAATAATAACTCAGTTAATGAAGTTGTTCATCTTTCGTATAGAGAAGGTTATTCAATCATTTTGAATTTGAGATTTGGCCACTTAAAATATGTAGGTTTAATTTATTTTATAGTTTATCTGTATTTTATAAAAATAATATGGGATACACGCGTAAGCATACCCCTTAACTAGTAGATTTAAAAAGTTCCAGGAAAAAGATCAAGCATAACCGACAAAGTATGGTAGAATTAATATAATTTGTTTATGTTACTGATAATAATGTAATTTCAGAACATGGTTTTTACGCCAGAGAAATTTTAGGCATATAGCATTACTATTAATCGCCCTAGTCTGGAGAGCATCCTATCGTGTAACCATCCCAGTCAACCTAAATTCAGTTGTTAAAAGTATAGTAATCGACTTGAGTGTTGAAAATATAGTTTCACGGTTGATGTGCAAAAGGATAGTCCAATCCAACAAGATAGTATTTAAGTTTACTTGGATCACATATCTTTTAGAAGTCCTATGCAGCATATATAGTCAACTTCTTATTTGATAGGACTCCTACAGTTTCAAAGACTCACATATCTTGTACTCTTGTCTATCGCTTATTTACGCATATCTTATTGGACAACGACCTTTATTACGTTAGCAGCCTTCTTCCAACAAACTCGAATTCGATACCTTGCCTTGTAAGAACCTTCAACAGCAACCTTGAATACTTAATTTTTAGAGTATTTCATTAGCTATCTTGAGTATATGGTTCTTAGAGTATTTCCTCCCTCTCGATAAACTTTGTTAATCATTAAAACTCCAATACTCAACAAATCAAACATTGTAGACAACAAAAAAAGATAAAAAAAAATCAATTAAAGTGAAGTGGATGGAATAATTTTTATCACAAAAATGAATAATTAGGGACAAACGTTTTCATCGTAGCTAATAATCACGCGTTAAAGATGAAATTTGTTGTAGTAAATTAATTCCAATCCACATGTAGATGGAAGACTGACTCTATTTCACCAACCGAACCCACTAAAATATTCATTAAGTCATATCAGCTGAATATAAAATTAGTCTGCATTGAGTGAAAACGAACAAACTAATTTAACTTCCCTATATATTTGTCGTATGTAATAAATAATTTAATGTGTACTACCCGATTTAATACTTATTTTAATTCAAGGTTTTTTTCGGCCTACGCCAACAATTATTTATATTCAACGGCCGAAAAGTGTATAAAATTTGTATAATTTTTATATATAACATCCCGGAATATATATATATATATATATATATATATATATATATATATATATATATTTCGGCTATTATTTGGGAGCTTTTGTTACTTTTTACCTGCGCCAGAAACTATTTACATTCGGTAGCCAAAAAAGTATATAAAACTTATAAAATTTTTGTATATAACACACAGAATGTATGTGTATATAAAAAAATATATATATTTTTTCGCCTATTATTTTGAAAGCGCATATACAATATATTTTCTCATTAATTTAAGAGCGGCTACAGTTTCATTTTCTCTTTTAATTCCCACATAAAAAATCTTCACCATCTAATTATACGTGTTCCATTTTTCAACGCACGCTGTTGAATTTATGGAGTCTTGACTAGTCTCCATTTATCATCAGATAATGACGTAAGTGTAGAAAATACATTTAATTAGTCAAGTGGAATTAATTATTTGACCTATGTCTGACAATGTAACACTACTACTTTGAAAATGACTCAAAGAGTAGAAAATATGTACTCACCCAATTCTTATTTAAGAGATTCTATACCACAAAATCCTGACTGTTCAGAAAAATGGAGATCAGTACTTTATTATGGTTTTGGGGAATTGTTTTGGTTGGTTTGGTATATGGTAATTCAGCCTGTTTAGAAGAAGAGAGAATTGCTCTGTTGCATATCAAAGCAACCTTTAAAAGTACTCATTATTCCACTTGGGTAGATAATAAGAAAAGTGACTGCTGTATATGGGAAGGTGTAAAATGTAGTAACAGTACTACCATGCCAGTAATTGAACTCTCTGTCAATGGGACAGACCCAAAACCGAATACTAGATATTTCAATGCGTCTATGTTTCTGCCATTTCAAAGTCTTGTGGTTCTAAACTTGCCTAACAGCTACTTAGTAGGTTGGTTTAAAAATGAAGGTATGGATTTTCTGATTGTATTTGAGAATACTAGTGGAGTACTTATTTTGGAGGATCTTGGCAGTTGTTGTCACGTGACCGGAAGGGATTCGAACCGTGGAAACAGTCTCTTGCAGAAATGCAGGGTAAGGCTGACAATAGACCATTGTGGTCTGGTCTTTTTCCAAACCCCGTGCATAGCGAGCGCTTAGTGCACTGGACTGCCATGCGACCAAGAAGTCACGGGTTCGAATTGTGAAAATAGTCTCTTGCAGAAATGCAGTATAAGGCCACGTACAGGAGACCTTTCTGGTCCAGCCCTTCCCGAATCCCGCGCATAGCGAAAATTTAGTGTTAAGTGTACGAGCTGTCTTTTTTTTAGTGGAGTACTTATTTAAGTGAATTTCAAATTAACTCACATGTTGAGATTATTTGACAGGTTTTGATAAGTTGTCTGAGTTAAGGAATTTGAAGGTTCTTGATTTAAGTGGTAATAAGTTCAATCTTAGTGTTCTCTCGTCTCTCAGTCAGCTTTCATCTCTCAAGTCTTTGATTCTCAGCGGCAATCCTCTGGACAGTGTGCCTACTAAACCTAGTATGTACCTAATTTCTTTATCAGTTCACTATTCTTGATTACTTTAATTTAAGTGCTTGAGAGTTATAGTAGTTTGTTTTCCCGAAAGTTGTTGAATGAATATATATATACCCATGTGGTCCGGTCCTTTTTCCGGACGCCACGCATAGCATGCACCGACAAAGTTGTCATAACCGGTAAAGTTGCTGTCCGTGAAAACAGCTTCTTGCAGAAATGCAGGGTAAAGTTGTTTAAAATAGACCCTTGTGGTCCGGGCCTTCCCGAATCTCACGCATAACGAGAGTTTAGTGCACCAGACTATTTTTTTTTTTTTTTTGGTTGAATATATCTATAAGTCCATATCTTTTTGATGTTGTTGAATGCATCTTTGTATGCTTCTCAAAGCTAATTACATTACAGGCTTTGAGAAACTCACAAATTTGAGCAACTTGGAAGTCCTTGACTTAGGCTCTACTCTCACAAATCACAGCGATCTGCAATCAATCTTAAGTGAGCTTCTCGATCTTCATCTGAAACAATTATATACTGATATGTTTTGTGCTATGTAAAGTACAAATGGAGTTGTTAATATATAGTGACATCGTTGTTCATTTAAGCAGATTTAAATGATTTCACCAGATTGAAGTATCTGGATATATCCGGGAATCATTTACATACTTTTGGATCATTTGATTACGGTATGTTGGTTTCAAGTTTTCTCATCATCTAAGCTTTACTCTTCTATTTGGATATTTCACTAATAAAATTTGCAAGAGAAAATCCCGCACTTGATTATGGTTCTCTGCATTAATTTAAGTAGTCTGATTTCATATTTCTTTGATTTATATTCGTCGATTGCTCTTCTGCAGATTGGTGCCATTTTAAAAACCTCCAAGAGCTCAGAGTCGGTAGTAATAACTTTGATGGAATGCTCAGATTGATGTGAGACTTTTGACAATTTCAACAAATCTCCACCTTGGCAAAATTCCACATCTTCAATTTTCTCTCAATAACAAATTTTGGTTGTGTCTTCATCTTCAATTTTTAGTGTTCAACAATGTTGATCAAATCCAAACAATGTTGAAACTTGACCGCAGTCACCATTTTTGTCAGCATATCAGCAGGGTTCTCCGTAGTATAAATTTTCTTCACTGTGACTCTACCTTCTTCTATGATTTCTCATACGAAATGATACCGAACATCAATGTGCTTCGTCCTTGCATGATAAGCTTGGTTCTTCGCTAATTGAATAGCACTTTGACTATCACAAAAAATTATAATATTTTTTTGTTCAATACCAAGCTCATTTAGCAACCCCTGAAGCCAAATTGCCTCATTCACAGCCTCTGTAATAGCCATGTACTCTGCCTCTGTTGTAGACAAAGCAACTGTTGACTGCAAAGTAGACTTCTAACTAACTGGTGCCTTTGCAAAAGTAAACACATAACCAGTAGTTGACCTTCGTTTGTCCAGATCACCCGCAAAATCTGAGTCACAATATCCAACTACAGACCGATTGCCTTCCTGCTCAAAAACTAACCCAACATCTACAGTACTATGAATATACCGTAGAATCCATTTCACAGCTTGCCAATGCTCCTTTCCTGGATTATGCATATATCTGCTAATAACTCCAACGGCTTGTGAAATGTCAGGTCTCGTACAAACCATTGCATACATCAAGCTACCAACAGCATTTGCGTATGGTACCCTTGACATATACTCCTGTTCAGTTTCATCCTTTGGCGACATAGTAGTACTTAGCTTAAAATGGAGAGAAAGTGGCGTACTAATTGGCTTAGTCTTCTTATCTATGCCAAAACGCTGTAGTACTCTCTTCAAATATTCTTTCTGAGATAAACAGAGTTTCTTTGAACGTCTATCTCTTATTATCTCCATGCCAAGAATTTTCTTTGCCTCACCCAGATCCTTCATCTCGAACTCCTCCTTCAGTTGAATCTTCAACTTATCAATTTCTTCCGAATTCTTGGAAGTTATCAACATATCATCAACATATAGGAGAAGATATACAAATGAACCATCATTAAGTTTGCGCAAATACACACAATGATCGTATTTACTTCTCTTGTACCCTTGCCGCAACATAAACTTGTCAAATCGCTTGTACCATTGTTTAGAAGATTGTTTCAATCCGTACAATAATTTTTTAAGTTTGCATACCATATTTTCTTTTCCAGCAACTTTGAATCCTTCTGGCTGAGTCATGTAGATTTCCTCCTCCAAGTTTCCAGTTTTTACATCCATCTGAACTAGTTCCAAATCCAACTGTGCTACCAAAGCCAACATAATTCTAATGGAGGAATGTTTTACAACTGGAGAAAATACTTCATTGTAATCAATTTCCTCCTTTTGAGCATATCCTTTGGCCACCAATCTTGCTTTGTAGCGAACATCTTCTTGGTTAGGAAATCCTTCTTTCTTTGCAAATACCTATTTGCACCCAATTGCTTTCTTTCCCTTCGGGAGATTTGCCAATTTCCATGTATGATTCTGATGAAGGGACTGCATTTCTTCATTCATGGCAATCCTCCACTTATCTTCTTCTGAACTTTGGATTGCGTCTTTATAAGTGGTAGGAACATCATCAGCTACAATTGAGGTTCCACAAGCAACCGTCTCTATGAGACTAACAGGTTTTGTTATTATCCTTTTTGGCCTGTTGGTTGCTATTGATTCAAGTTGTTGTCGAGGTTCCTGAGTTGGAATCTCCCTCTCTACTGGCTCTTCTTCTAGAGGGTAATCTTCAATTGTTTCCTCCTCTGCTTCTTGCGTAGGAAAAATAAATTTTCCCTCAAACTCCACCTGCTTTGATGTACTACCAGTTTGTTTGACATCTTCAACTGTCACCTTATCTGTTATGGCAGATTCATCAAAGGTAACATCTCTGCTGAATATAATATTCCTTGTCTCTGGACACCATAAGCGGTATCCTTTGACTCCAGAAGTAATCCCCATAAATATAGCCTTCTTTGCTCTCGAATCCAATTTTGACTCTTTCACATGATAGTATGCAATTGAGCCAAACACGTGCAAAGAATCATAATCTACAGCAGGTTTTCCATACAATTTTTCAAATGGTGTCTTGCCATCAATGGCAGTAGATGGTAGACGATAAATGAGGTGACATGCATATGTAATTGCCTCAGCCCAAAATTCTTTGCCCAAGCCAGCATTGGACAATATACACCGTACCTTCTCCAGTAAAGTCCGGTTCATACGTTCTGCCACTCTATTCTGTTGTGGTGTATGTCTGACAGTGAAGTGTCGGACGATGCCATCATTTTCACAGACCTTATTGAAATGATCATTTTTGTATTTACCTCCATTGTCTGTGCGAATACACTTGATCCTCCTGCCTGTTTGATTCTCCACCATCGTCTTCCATTTGAGAAAAATTCCCAACACTTCATGTTTCCTCTTCATTGTATACACCCATACTCTTTAGGAAAAATCATCAACAAAGGTTACAAAATAGTGCTTTTCACCCAATGAATGTGTTTTGGAAGAACCCCAAACATCAGAGTGTACATAATCCAAAATGCCTTTAGTATTATGGATCGCTGTACCAAATTTAACCCTTGTCTGTTTTTCTTTGACACAATGCTTGCAAAACTCCAAGTTGCAAGTCTTTACGCCTTTTAACAATCCTTGATTAGATAGAGCTTTCAAGGATTTCCCTCCAGCATGTCCCAAGAGCATGTGCCATAGCCTGGTTGCTTTTGCCTCTTTGTCATCACTGGATGTCACTGTCGTTGTCCCAATAACTGTACTACCACGATAGCGGTACATGTTATTGTTCTTCCGATTGGCCTTCATTACCACTAGTGCACCGGAGCATATTCTCATCACTCCATTTTCTGCAATGATTTTGAACCCTTTTGATTCTAGGGCTCCCACAGAGATGAGATTCTTCTTCAAACCCGGTACATATCGAACATCTGTTAATGTTCTGATCATTCCATCATGGCTCCTTAATCTTATTGAACCAATGCCATATGAGGTAAGAGGGCTGTTATCCGTTGTGTGGATGACTCCATATTCTCCTTCTTGAAAATTCACGAACCAGTCCTTGTCGGGACACATATGATAGCTACAAGCCGAGTCCATCAACCATATGTCTGATGATGTTGATAACTCTGTTGTAACTAATGAGAAGTCTGAATCATCACAATCAGCTACATTTGAATCCATAATAGCCTTTCCATTGTTATGTCTGCCCTTATTCTTCAACTTCGGACAGTCTTTCTTCCAGTGCCCCTTTTCTCGACAAAAGGCATATTCATCTTTGCTGGGTCTAGATCTCGACTTGGATCTTCCCTTCTTAGTCCTCGTTTGATTTTGAGGACGTTCCTTCTCCGCCCTTCTGTTTTTCTCCCTTTCTTTGTTCATAGCTGTACAAAGCCGAACAAACTTCTCTGAGAGAGATTTCGTCATTTCCATAGAGTAAAGTAGTTTCAAGGTGCTCGTACTCATTAGGAAGTGACCCCAACAACATCAAGGCCAAGTCACCGTCATCAAAAGTTGTATCTATATTTTGTAAATCTGTGACCAACTTATTGAAACTGGTGATATGTTCATTCATTGTGGTTTCAGGAACACAGGTGAAACGAAACAGTCTCTTCTTCATGTATAATTTATTTTGACTGTTTTTCTTCAAAAATTTATCCTCCAGTGCTTTCCATAATTTACTTGCAAAAGTTTCCTTTGTGTATGGATATTTCTGCTCTCTAGCAAGGTAGGATCGAATGGTACCGCAAGCAACACGATCGATAATTTTTCAATCTTCTTCTCCAATAACATCTGGCTTCTTTTCTTCAATGGCAAGATCTAGCCCTTGTTGAAAAAGAACATCTAGAACCTCGCCTTGCCACATCCCAAAATATCCTGACCCGTCAAAAATTTCTACCGCAAATTTCGCATTTGACACAATTCTTGTTATAAGCGAAGATGCCAACGATGACGTATTATTGACAGTTGATGTAGATTCTTCTTGTTTATCGTCTCTCATTTTGACACAAATATTATTTAGTAGCTGACGACACAAATCAAGATTAATTCCTTTTTGGTGTGGAAGATCAGACTAAGCTGCAACCACAGATCATACTCAGAGAGAACCTTGACTCAGTTACCAAGATAGATCTTTTCTGATGTGGAAGATCAGACTATGCTGCAACCATAGAGCATACTTAGACAGTACCTTGGCTCTGATACCAATTGTAGCGGAAGCCAAATGTATATAGTGTGAATGAGTCACAACTACTATTCCAAAAATTATGACAACCACTAAATAATAAACAAGACAATAAGACAACAATAAAAGAACACCAGAATTTACGAGGTTCGGCCAATTTTGCCTACTTCCTCAGACACAATCAATATTTTATTCCACTCCAAAATTACAAGTGAAATAATACTAAAGAGAGAAGATACAAATGTCTTAAGAAGATAAAAAAGGCAAATGAGAGGTGTTTAAATCCTAAACATTAGACCTCCTTTTATAGGGTGAAATTCTCATTCAAAATTGTCATCCACCGATGTGGGACTTTTGACAATTTCAACAGTTTTTACCTAATTTCTTTCTCAATTCACTATTCTTGATTACTTTAATTTAAGTGCTTGAGAGTTATAGTAATTTGTTTTCCCGAAAGTTGTTGAATATATATATATATACACACCTTGTGGACCAGCCCCTTCTTTGGGCGCCACACATAGCATGCACCGACAAAATTGGCATAACTGGTAAAATTGCTTTCGAGCCGTGAAAACAGTTTCTTGCAGAAATTCAAGGTAAAGTTATGTATAATAGACCCTTGTGGTCCGGCCCTTTCCCGAACCCCACGTATAGCGGGAGCTTAGTGCACCAGACTACATTTCTTTTTTTTTTTGTTGTTGAATATATCTATAAGTCCATATTTTTGTTGTTGTTGTTGAATGTATCTTTGTATGCTTCTCAAAGCTAATTACATTACAGGCTTTGAGAAACTCACAAATTTGAGCAACTTGGAAGTCCTTGACTTAGGTTCTACTCTCACAAATCACAGCGATCTGCAATCAATCTTAAGTGAGCTTCTCGATCTTCATCTGAAACAATTATATATATGTTTTGTGCTATGTAAAGTACAAATGTAGTTGTTAATATATAGTGACATCGTTGTTCATTTAAGCAGATTTAAATGATTTCACTAGATTGAAGTATCTGGATATATCCGGGAATCATTTACATACTTTTGGATCATTTGATTACGGTATGTTGGTTTCAAGTTTTCTCATCATCTGAGCTTTACTCTTCTATTTGGATAAAGGGTAGCCCGGTGCACTAAGCTCCCGTTATGCACGGAGTCGGAGAAGGACCGGACCACAAGGGTCCAACCTTTAACTATATTTTTACAAGAGGCTGTTTTCATGGCTTGAACTTGTGACCTTCTGGTCACGTGACAATAACTTTACCAGTTACGCCAAGACTCTCCTTCTTTTACTCTTCTGTTTGGATATTTCACTAATAAAATTTTGCTAGAGAAAACTCTGCACCTGATTATGGTTCTCTGCATTAGTTTAATTAGTCTGATTTCATAATTCTTTGATTTATATTCGTCGATTGCTCTTCTGCAGATTGGTGCCATTTTAAAAACCTCCAAGAGCTCAGAGTCGGTAGTAATAACTTTGATGGAATGCTTCCCTCTTGTCTTGCAAACTTAACATTTCTTCTAAGTCTCGATATCTCTAACAATCGGTTCACTGGAAATATTGCATCTTCTCCACTTTCTAAACTCACATCTCTCGTATCTCTAAACATTTTGAATAACAACTTGGAAGTCCCAGTTTCCTTTGAGGCCTTTGCTAACCATTCTAGCCTTATAGAGGTATATACTGATGGAAATATCGGTGTTCCGGAAACTGAAAGTCGTGCTTGGGTTCCAATGTTCCAACTGGAAATCTTTTCCATGTCGAATTGCACTCACCTTCAAACGCTGCCTAGATTTTCTTCACTACCAAAATCAGTTGAGTTTCCTTGTTTTTTCACTGAACCATTTAAGAGGAAGTTTCCCGAATTGGCTTTTCCAAAATAATACACAACTTATAGGATTGTCCCTTTGTGGTAATGCTTTCATTGGATCCTTCAACCTGCCTTTACATGCCCAACCTAGTGTCAAGTACATCAGTGTATCAGAGAATCGATTAAGTGGGCAACTTCAAGCAAATATAAGTTCAGTGTTTCCAAATCTCGTACTTTTGAAAATGAGCGGAAATTGTCTCAAGGGACAAATACTAGAAGTTATAACAAGAAGGAAAAGAGAGCCCATGAATCAAACACCTCAAATTTCTTTACAAGTTTCAAGCTTCAAACAATCAAGTTGGAGTTCAAGAAATCAAGTTCAAACTCAAGAACGAAGAACAAATCAAGGTTCAAGGAGTACGAGTTCAATTCAAAGTTCGTGCTAGTTGGATTCAATATCATCGTTCGTGGCAACAAATATAGATTTAAGCTCAAAGGCCCTTGAATTTAATTACTATTGGAAAGAAGAATCAGAGGATTCATAGAGATGGTAACCCTCATATTACTTGAAATCAAATACTACGATTGTTGTAATATTTTTTTGTCTCGGTTATTTTTTTGACGCAAATTTATTGTCTATGGTAAGAAGAAGTAAAAAAAAGTTCAAGTGAAGACGAGTACTTATATCTGAATTAAGTGGTGAGAAGGTATAATAAAAAAAAAATATTCTGCAAGAAATTTCCAATTCATATGTGATTTTATGAATGCAGTATCTTTAAGTTGAAGTCAGTATCTTGATAGTCATTTGTTAATATAGATTTGGGAATGAAAAATATTAAGCATTTTAATATTTTGGGAAGAGTTAATTATTAAGGCTATCATTACTTAATTATTCTTCTTTTATAATACGTCTGTAGAGAAGAATTATTTTTGAAATTTTTAATGGTTCCATTATTTATGATTTTGCAACTAATTTGTTTGCGAATTTCATTAAGAAAAGCTTTATAATTTCTCATAATGGATATCTTTTGTCGTCTGCATCCTTAATTGGAGCTGAATCAAATATAACTCATATGTT
Organism: Nicotiana tabacum; assembly: GCF_000715075.1. Taxonomy (NCBI): domain Eukaryota; kingdom Viridiplantae; phylum Streptophyta; class Magnoliopsida; order Solanales; family Solanaceae; genus Nicotiana; species Nicotiana tabacum. The sequence goes on along the minus strand of NC_134102.1, from coordinate 15,215,009 downwards.
TTAGATATCAAGTCTGGTGTAGGGAAGAGTCTTGCCTCGTGTATTTATATGGAATATTTTATTTTTCTTTTACCTTTTCTACAAATTAGTAAAACGCTAAATGGAAAAGACCAAATAAATAAATAAATGTTGTATGTACTTTTAAATTCATTGTCATGGTCCTTTATTGAGTTAGTTAAATAAGACCAATCTTGTGTTCACATGTCAACGTACTCAACACTACGGTCTTCAAACATGATTTGTTAGGTTGGGTTGGGGCGGATGAGGGAAGAACAAGATATGTGTGGTCGCTATCTATAGTTCTCTAGAGCAAGATATGGTCAATTATCTTCGGTGTTGTACTTCACACTCAATTTGATATTACGGAGGACTGTACTAAGACCTTGGCATCGTTGGTCTCGACACAGTCAGTGAATATGGACAGGTAGAAACTGAGTGTTTCAGCTTATTTGTCCACAACAATAGTCAATTATGGCTCAAACTTAAACTAATTCTATTATTTGCTAGCGTATTTATACAAGCAAAATCCTTAGAATGGATGCTCAATATAAGACTTTTTCTTTGGCAGGCATATTCTCTCTCAAACCTATTAGCGAAGCACTCTGTTAATACACATGTCATTTGTTAAAAGATCACAATAACTATTGAAGGAAACATAATGTGACGATCCGATCGATCATTTTGAGTATTTTAGCCTCGATCCCCTATTTATTGCCTCCTCTGTGTTATATTGTGGTTACGAGATTTTTCGGGGCGTTTGTGTAACGACCCGACCGGTCGTTTCGAATATTGCAACCCTGTTCCCTCATAATGGAAAGCTTAAGTTGGAAAAGTCGACCGGATGTCGATTTATGTGAAAATGACCTCGGATTCGAATTTTGATGATTTCAATAGCCCCGTATGGTGATTTTGGACTTATGAGCATGTCTAGAATATTATTTGGAGGTCCGTAGTGGAATTAGGTTTGAAATGGCGAAAGTCGAATTTTTGAAAAGTTTGACCGGGGAGTTGACTTTTTTGATATCGGGGTCGAAATCCGATTCTGAAAATTTGAATAGCTTCGTTATGTCATTTATGACTTGTGTGCAAAATTTGAAGTCATTCCGGATTGATTTGATGTGTTTCGGCACAAGATATAGAATTTAAAAGTTCAAAGTTCATAGATTTTGATTTGAGTTGTGATTCATCGTTTTGATGTTGTTTAATATGATTTGAAGCCTCAAGTAGGTGTGTATTATGTTATGAAACTTGTTGGGTATGTTCGGACGGGGTCCTGAGGGGCTCGGGTGAGTTTCGCATGGTTAACGAATCAAATTCGGACTTAGAAGAAATCTGGAAAATTTCTGTATTCTGGTGTGATCGCACCTGCGAGGAATTGGCCGTAGGTGCAGTGCCGCAAATGCGGCTCGTTTTATGCAAAAACGGAGCTAGTCTGGGCAAAACGCAGGTGCGAGGGAGTTAACCGCATCTGCGAGCCCGCGGGTGCGAGCGAGGCTCCGCAGATGCGGAGTTGAGCGAGAGGCAAATCCGCAGGTGCGGACCATTGAGTGCAGAAGCGCGACCGCATGTGCGGACCATTGAGTGCAGAAGCGCGACCGCAGGTGCGGTCCTAGGCATCGCAGAAGCCATCATGGCTGGCCAAACTGTTCTCGTAGAAGCGAGATTTTCCCACAGAAGCGAAGGTCGCAGATGCGACCTCTTGCCCGCAGGTGCGGATTGACTGGACAGAACCCTTTAAGTTCGTGGGTTCGTGATTTTTCACCATTTTCGAGTTTTGGAGCTCGGTTTGGGTGATTTTGGAGAGGAATTTTTCCACACAACTTTGGATTCGAGCCATTCAAAAGTTGATACACGCAGAATGGGAATTCTGAAGCATTGTTTAGCTTGCTCGACTTTGGATTCGTCTTGTTCGAGGTAAGTAACTCTTCTAATCTTGGAACTAAGGGTATGAACCCTGAATATACGTATTATGTGAATTGTTTGGAGGTGACGCACATGCTAGGTGACGGACGTGTGGGCGTGCACCATAGAAATTGTGACGTAATTGTTCCGTAGAATTTTGTAGTCAAATAATCTTGGCATTTTCCATGCAGTTTTATGTGTTAAAGAAATTGAGTGGAGAGTCATATTAAAAATCATGTGAGGCTCTGTGCCAGTATTATTGAGACCCACATAGCTCATATTGTTGTGAATTATTTGTTTAAAATGAAATTTCATACTCAGTCATATTCATTTTATTGCATATCATATCTCAGTCTCTGTTATTTATTGATACATCATATCATCATTTTCGGTCTATTTTCATAACATTGTGAGCCCATGAGAGAGAGACTGCAGTGCCGCAAATGCGGCTCGTTTTATGCAAAAGCGGAGCTGGGCTGGGCTGGGCAAAACGCGGGTGCGAGGGAGTTAACCGCATCTGCGAGCCCGCGGGTGCGAGCGAGGCTCCGCAGATGCGGAGTTGAGCGAGAGGCAAATCCGTAGGTGCGGACCATTGAGTGCAGAAGCGCGACCGCAGGTGCGGTCCTAGGCATCGCAGAAGCCATCATGGCTGGCCATGTTGTTCTCGTAGAAGCGAGATTTTCCCGCAGAAGCGAAGGTCGCATATGTGACCTCTTGCGCGCAGGTGCGGATTGACTGGACAAAACCCTTTAAGTTCGAGGGTTCGTGATTTTTCACCATTTTCGAGTTTTGGAGCTCAGTTTGGATGATTTTGGAGAGGGATTTTTCCACACAAATTTGGATTCGAGCCATTCAGAAGTTGATACACGCAGAATGGGAATTCTGGAGCATTGTTTAGCTTGCTCGACTTTGGATTCGTCTTGTTCGAGGTAAGTAACTCTTCTAATCTTAGAGCTGAGGGTATGAACCCTGAATATACGTATTATATGAATTGTTTGGAGGTGACGCACATGCTAGGTGACGGACGTGTAGGCGTGCACCATAGAAATTGTGACGTAATTGTTCCGTAAAATTTTGTAGTCAAATAATCTTGGCATTTTCTATGCAGTTTTATGTGTTAAAGAAATTGAGTTGAGAATCATATTAAAAATCATGTGAGGCTCTGTGCCAGTATTATTGAGACCCACATAGCTCATATTGTTGTGAATTATTTGTTTAAAAGGAAATTTCATACTCAGTCATATTCATTTCATTGCATATCATATCTGAGTCTGTTATTTATTGATACATCATATCATCATTTTCGTGCTATTTTCATGACATTGTGAGCCCATGAGAGAGAGACTGGAGATATTGATGATTGAGGGAGGCCGAGAGACTGACTGTGAGGATATTATTATGTGGATCGGGGATGTCCGCCTGCAGCAGGCCTTATAGGCTTTACTATAGCACATAAGTTGTCCGTGCAGTTTATAGAGCTTGGGCTGAAGGAACCCCTCCGGAGTCTTTACACCCCCAGTGAGCGTGGATGATACTATTGAGGGATGGATTTCCCTGGACATGGATTTGTCCGAAGTACTTACTACCTGGAGATGGATTTCTCCACAGGGTTGGATTGCCCTTTTTCCTCGGTACTGGGTGACTTATAGTCAGTGTTGTATATGTTCCGGGATGGATTTCCCTGGGCTGTATGGGCCATATACAGTACCGAGTGGTTGAGCATAATGAGTGGAAAGTGAGACAGTGAGATTGAGTACTCTGAGAGTGTGAGTACATGATTCATCTCTGAGATACATTGCATTGATATGCACACATGACATACATGCATAGAGATGTATTTTTCTCATGTTGTACGGTATCACATCATTCATGATTTCTCACACATGTTAGCAGATGGGCATAGTGATGCATTTGTATTACACTGGTTATCTGGAAAGAAAATAAAACATCTTATTTATTATTGAAAGGATTTTTTGGAAAATTATTGTTTTCAAACTTATTCATATTTTTGGCAACTCCGGTAAATGATTTGGGTTTTTCATTGATGTACTTGAAAAGAAAAACTATTTTCAGAAATCATGTTTTGTGTTTGGTGAGCATTTTATTGTTGAGTTACTTCTGGTATTACTTGTTTTATAATGTTATGAACTATTGTTGGTTATTGAAGTTGGGACCCGACCTTGGTACAAGCTCGTCACTACTTTCAACCTAAGGTTAGGTTTGTTACTTATTGAGTACATGGGATCGGTTGTACTCATACTACACTTCTGCACCTTGCGTGCAGATGTTGGCTGTTGATATTGCTGTATTCATTGGGAGTTGGATCTGAAGATGTACCTGCGCTCCAGCTGTAGCTGCCTCCTGTTCATGGTAGCCTTAGATTCATAAAACTGTGTTTATGTACTTTTAAAATAAATGATGTATTTACTTCGTACCAGCGTTATATACTCTATTTTTAGAAGCTCATGATTTGTACTACCAGTTTTAGGGGAATGTATAAGATTAAGATAATTCTTTACTTAAATTGCTTTATTAATTGTTATTGGAATTGGTTAGTGGTTAAGTGACTTACCTAGCGGGTGGATTAGGTGTCATCACGACTAGTCAGATTTTGGGTCGTGACAGTTTGGTTTTGGTTTCGGGTGAGTTCCGGAGTGAAATGAGACACATAGTCCTTAAGATGGAGTCTTAAGTTGTTAGAATTGACCGTAGTTTGACTTTTGTGTAGACGACTCCAGAATATAGTTTTGACGGTTCCAATAGCTCCATATGGTGATTTTGGACATAGGAGCGTGAGCGAATTTCGTAACGTTTGTGAATTTTGAGGTGTGGGCCCTGCGTTGACTTTTCAGGTTGACTTTTTATTTCTTTGCAAATATCAAAAATTTTATTGTTCGCATTAGTTTCATGTGGTTATATTTATAGTATGAAATTGTTTTGGCTAGATTTGAGCCATTCGGAGTTGGATAATCGAGGAAAAGTCCTACTAGTGGATTGCGTTAGCGTGATTTGAGGTAAGTGACTTGTCTAACCTTGTGTGTGGGAAATTCCCCTTAGGATTGATGTTGTTTGTGATAATTGTGATGTGTGAAAGCTGTGTATGCAAGGTAACGAGTGTGTACACTGGCAAAATATGGAAATTTGTCGGTTTTAGCTACGTAGATTCCTTTCATGCCTTAATTGAGTTATCTTAACATAGTATCTTCATCATCATTAGTATACTTTCACATGCTCTACTTGTTTTATCTCTTACTTGCTAATTTCTCTACATGTTTAGTTGCAGTTCTTGTTTCCTTTATCTCGTATTCATTATTTAACTGTCGAACTCTTTACTTGAAGTTGTCATTTAGAATATTTTGTTGTTGAAATTGGCGTTGAGTTATAAAGGTTGTGATTCCCACTGAGTCAAAGTGTTAAGTTGTGAGATACTATTTTATTGAGTTATTCACTTATGGTTATTTTGTCGAGACTTTGTGTACATTGTAGTTGAGCCGCGAGCTCCCTATTGTGAAAATACTCTTATTCTTGATTTCTTTGGCAAGTTGTAATATTGGGCACTTGAGGTACGATTTGTGATACGTTGTGATATTGATACGTATGCGGTGGTATAAGATTTTGAGGTTGAAACACATGTGGTGAGATAATTTGGGCTTGATACGCGTAGCTAGTAGGGGAACTACTAGAAGTCATGTGGTGTGATAAGGTGGGCTAAAACGCGGGATGCTATTTCGGGATAATAATTTTTTAAAACTAAAATACAAGGCCGCCGTAGTGATATAAGGAAAGATTGTGGGTTATTTTTGTGTTTTGAGACTACGAGCCGGTACCTCGGTAGTGACTCTTGTCGATATTTCTCTATTGTTGAACTTGTCTTTGGTTGTTTGTTTCCTTAACATATTATTTCTTGTTTCCTCTGTGTTGCTCTATTTGCTTTAGTTCTGTGTAGCTAACCTTTATATGCTATTTGTTGTTTAAATTTTATTACTATCATTCACTACTAGAAATTCGGCAAAAACAGACCAAGGTCGACCGACCAACTTTGGTTGATAAAAAAACCGACCAAAAAACCCACCAAAGTTGGTCGATTTTTCAAAATATTTTTTTTAATTTTATTTTACGAAACCGACCAACTTTGGTCGGTTTTCTTTGGCGCAAAAATGCGAAAAACTATTTTTGAGTCCCGCGAAATTTATGTTTCAAGAAACCGACCAACTTTGGTCGATTTTTTAATTAAAATAAATAAAAATTAATATTAAAAAAAGACCAAAATTGGTCGGTTAATTCGGCCGGTCATTTAAAAAACCGACCAACTTTAGTCGGTAATTTTACTTTTTAATAAAATCGACCAACTTTGGTCGGTTATTTTCGTGCGAAAATATAATTAAAGAGTATAAATCAAATAAAAGACAGTCTTAAAATAAAATGTACCAATGGTCTAGTGGTAGAATAGTATCCTGCCACAGTACAGACCCTGGTTCGATTCCCAGATGGTGAATCTTTTTATTACATAATTAAAATACCGACCAACTTTGGTCGGTTGTTTTTGTAATATTTTTTTTTTGAATTTAATTGACCGACCAAAGTTGGTCGGTAATTTTCGACCAACTTTAGTCGGTAATTTCCGACCAACTTTGGTCGGTATGCCTTTCCGACCACAAAAATGCCGTCCACATATAAATGGTCATATTTTGGTCGGTTTTTGGCCATTACCGACCAACGTTGGTCGGTTTTTTTGATCGGTTTTTACCGGATTTCTAGTAGTGATTACTATACTGCCATACTCTTGTACAGTCCTCTTATTTATTCCAGTAGGGCTTTGACCTAACCTCGTCACTATTCTATTGAGGTTAGGTTTGACATGTACTGGGTACCGTTATAGTTTACTCATGTTATGCTTTTGCACATATTTGTGTGTAGATCCAGGTACCTCCTACCAGCCCAGGCTTGGTGAAGTAGATTGAGAACAGAACCTCGCGGAATTGGCTCAGCAATTCCGCTTGCTGAAGAATGTGTCATCCAGCAACTCCTACTGGCAAATGGACAATTCGGCGTTGTTGTATAGTTAGACGTGAATTTTATTACTGCAGTTAATGTTATTAGCAAGTAACTTTATTCATTATGTATCCATTAGTAAAGGGATCTGTTAGATCGGATATTGACTTCCACCATTTGATGTTCATTTTTTTTTAATCAGTTTAATTGAAACAACCTTGCAAATAGTACCTACTTCTAGGACTTGAGATATTCTCATTTTGTCTCTCGAAGATACATCTGAAATAGTACGAATGTTTTGACTCTTTTTTTTGTTCCCATGATAATTCGGCATCATCTCGCAACACTGCTAGCTTCAGTTGCGGCATAGTTGGGGAAACCTAGGAGGAAATACTAACAATTGCCTTTGCTTACAGTTCAACGGGTACGAATTGAACTAAACCATCCATAAGAGAAACTTCAATATTAAGTTTGCGATAAGATTTTTAAGTGTTTATTTTTCATACTTTCTCTTTGTGAGTGAGATTGTCTGTGGATTTACTGTCTCATTTTAGATGAAATTGTGATATAAGTAGAGCTATTTATACTGAAGGATCAATTAAGTGTTATATAATAATAATAAATTTTAAGTTGCCCACCGAGCTCTGAATGAAAAGGAGCTAACAGAACCCCAAAAATGTCATCTTGATTTGTGAACCACATATTTCATTAGAAGTCAGTACAGTGCTGCTGTCCTAATTAAATGTGTAAGATAGGTGGGAGGTAGTGACACACAACGAGATTTTCTTAGTAGACTCCATAAATATTTTCAAACAAAGAAACTTTCCTTAATGATGACTTCTATTCAGATTTGTACTATATGTTGTTAATGACCAATTCTTAGCTATTCGGGTAAATACTCAAAAGATGGATATATGAAAAAACTTAACATGCTAATTCTAAAGTCATATATGCCTATTTTGCACTTTTATGTTTCATTAGTCGTTATTGTTGACTACTTAGGTGCACTATTCTAAACTTAAGATGCTAATTCTAAATGGGAACAAACACGTTGGTAGAGAAAAAGTGATCATTTGTCACTAAACATTTGCTATTATATTCTGGTAGTAATGTATACGGTAAAACCGGTTAGTCCTTCGTATGAATTGGTTTAAATGGTAATACATTGGATCGGAGAAGCGTCTTCATAGTATCAGGTTGAGGTCCGAAGTCTGGTCACCAAACTTCGAGCCCGAAGGACCGATCAACGTCGAGCTCGATGTTATTATCAAGCTCGAATCCAAGTCGAACTATGATGCAAAGTAAAGTTATCGAACTTATGATTCAGAGACCGACCAACACTGACCCGAATCAATACAGGGATCCGAGTCATAATTGAGCTCGAGTTAAGATCGAGAGCTCGAGTCAAGACCAAAAACTCTAGTCAATATCGAGCTCACAGACAAGAGCCATTGCAATCTCATTAGAGGAGAGAATCCTGGCATCCTGGCAAGAATTATGGAAAAGCTAATTTGTCATGGGTCTCGCACTATGTATTTTTAATCTAAAAATAGGATCATCCACTATAAAGAGGATGGCTACATTTCTGTAAAGGACAATTCTTTGCTTATACATTGTAATTCAAGCACCATATTCTCCTATATTCAAGAGTTATTCTTTTAAGCTTCATAAATTGATTCATCTTGTTTAGTCCTAAAAATCATCTTCTTTCCAACCTTGTTTATTTTGCATTCTTTGCAATCCATATTTGATATTATTATTTATCCTTACGATTTGTATTAAGCTATACCACATATCCTTAGAACTACGCACAAATTTAACTCTATCCATTTTTCGGGTAAACAGTTTGGCACCCACCGTGGGGCTAAGGATAACAGTGGTTATTTGATACGAATCTGCAAAAACACACCGTTTTGCGCTTGTTTCCGAAAGTATCTTGGATTTCGGATTAGTAACGACCAACTATCAATCAAATGGACTTACCTATCGACAACGAAGCTGGTCTTCAAGATGAGAACAACAACTTGATACCCAGTACCGAAACACTACTTGTCAACATCGTTGGAGTCCGAATCAAAGTGTCGTTAAATATCAATTCGCATGTGGCCATTAAGGCGAACCTACATTCTGAACCTGAAAATAGCATTCATGGTGGCACTCAGTCTGCAGCTCGAGATACCCATAACGTCGAGGAAAACGGCGTCAGTTTGCGTATGATTTTCGAAATGTTGCAAGCTCAATAGGCAGCAATAGCTCAGTTGTAGAGTCAAATCCAGATACCGAGTAGAGCGGAGCCCAGTTAACCCTGAGAAATCGCCCATACAACGGAACCAGCTATAGTGAAATCAAATGAGCAGGAGCCGGGGACTAATCCCGAAATTTCTAAGATGTTCGAAGAACTGACCAAACTAATAGAATCGGGAGAACGGAGGATCGAAGCAAACTATAAAAAAATGGAAACATACAACTCCAGGGTTGATCAGATCCTGGGGGTACCACTAATATTGAAGGGCTTAGATTCCAAAAAATTCATACAAAAGCCTTTCCCCCCAAGCGTGGTTCCTAAACCAATCCCAAAGAAATTCCGCATGCCCGAGATTCCCAAATATAATGAAACTACCGACCCCAACGAACATGTCACCTCATACACATGTGCCATCAAAGGGAACGATCTAGAGAGTGATGAGATCGAATCCGTATTTTTGAAGAAATTCGGTGAAACCCTGTCAAAGGGAGCAATGATATAGTATCATAATTTTTCATCTAATTCTATCGATTCTTTTGTTATGCTTGCGGATTCCTTCGTAAAAGCATACGCTGGGGCCATAAAAGTCGAGACCAGGAAGTCAGACCTCTTTAAGGTAAGACAAAAGGATAACGAGATGCTAAGGGAGTTTGTGTCTTGTTTTCAAATGGAGCGAATGGATCTACCCCCAGTCACAGACGATTGGGCTGTTCAGGCTTTCACTCAAGATTTGAACGAACGAAGTTCGACGATTCACAGCGGTTGAAGCATAACCTGATCGAGTACCCGGCTATCACTTGGGCCGATGTGCACAATCGGTACCAATCACAAATTAGAGTCGAAGATGATTAGTTGGGGTCTGAACCCACTGTTCGAAGGGATATCAATCGAGAACAAGGTCCGATCAGGGATCGATACGTATAACGAAAACCACAGAATCAATGAATCGAGGCGTAAGAACACTACAGCTAGGCAAGCCAACTAATAAATTAAATATATATCGATAAAATTTAAATCCAAGAAATATAATAAGACACCAAATTCTACCAATGTGTGTGCAAAGAACTGGTGTCACAAGTGTATGAGCATCTAGTAGATTATACAAAACTACAAATACTGTCTGAAATGAAAATAGACAGAATTAAGAATACAAGAAGAGGCATTGGTAGCTGCAGGACGGCTCAGAAAGGCAGCTCACCACTACGCCTTTGGATAACAAGGATGTGCGATGATAGGTCCTCCACTAGTATCTGTCTCAGATCCTACACGAAAAGTGCAGCAAGTGTAGCATGAGTACGTAAACAACGTGTACCCAGTAAATATCAAGTCTAATCTCAAAGTGGTAGAAACGAGATGACCGACTTTGACACTCACTAAGGGTCAACGATAATAAATGGAATAAATTATAATTATACAAATCAGCATGATTCAAAGAGTTAACAATAATTTTATTCAATTAGCAGAAATAATAAAAATTCTTCAAATACAACAATTTCCAATCTATTAATTAAATCCTTCAATTTCAATAAGAATTCTAATTTATTAAATAGCTTTACAAGCTGCAATTCAATTTTAATAAATTTTCAATTTATCAAATCGCTTTACAAGCTGCAATAAGCTGTCCAAGTATCGTGCAATTATTATTATTATTAAGCACAATTTCTGTCAAGGTCGTACGGCCCGATCCAGAGTTTCGTGTACACTGCCGAGGGATGTGCGGCACGATCCATAGATGCATTTATCCTGCCGAGGCGTTCGGCCCGCTCCATAAGAAAGGAGGACATTTTTTTATGTACCTCCGGAATGAGAGTATATTTATTATAAGATAAATTCCGGAGGAAGAACAATTTCTCTTAAGAATTAATCAATTTAAACAGAAATTCAAGCATATGAGATTTCCATCCTTTAATATTTTTATCTAACAATTCACAACATATATATAAATATATCAAATAATTTAATTAAGTAAAGACTACCATTTACACAAGTAATTCATGCTTTTGAGTCCTAAACTACCCGGACTTTAGCATTAATAGTAGCTACGCACGGACTCTCGTTACCTCGTGTATACGTAGCCCCCACAATTAGCAACAATTATTCAATTTAATCACCTATGAGGTAATTTCCCCCTCACAAGATTAGACAAGAGACTTACCTCGTCTTACTCCAATTTAATCCACTAGTAGGCCTTTTCCTCGATTATCCAACTTCGATTGGCTCGAATCTAACCAAAAATAATTCGATACAATCACTAAAATCAAGGAATCAATTCTATAAGGAAATACTATATTTTCAATAAAAATTCCGAAATTAATTAAAAATTCGTCTGTGGGGCCCACATCTCGAAATCTGGTGAAAGTTACGAAATCCGACAACCCATTCAATTACGAGTCCAGCCATACCAGTTTCACTCAAATCCGACTCCAAATCGATACCGAAATCTCAAAACTTCGTTTCTAAAAATTTCCCAAATTTCAATCTCAAAGCACTTATTAAACGGTGAAAACAATGATATATTTGTGCATATAGACCAAATCCGAGTTAGAATCACTTACCCCAATATCTTTCCTTGAAAATCTATCTAAAATCGTCTCTGCTCAAGGTCCAATTTGTTAAAAATGGCGAATGGGATGAATGCCCTCTTTTTATAAAACTGCCCAGACAACCTTCGGAACTGGGCCTCGAACTGGGCCTCGATCGTGGCTTCGATCCTTTTGCTCATCGTCTGCGTCTTTAGTCAAAAGTTATTTCTTTTATGATTCCTTCTCTCACTTCTTAAAGACTTTCTTTTTCATTCAATAGCGCCTCTCCTATAAGAGAAGGAGCTTTCATTTCCAATACTGATCGTGAAACACCATGAGCAGCAGGATGTTGAGGTCCGAAATTCGAAGTGAAATTTTTTATTTGCCTTTTCTTAGTCGTCATGGGAAAGAGGGATACCCCATAGACCAAAAGGGCATAGATCGATAAGATCCAAGAAAATAAAAAAGCTGCTACGTGGCCTATTGGGAGCTTTTTAGTCATAGTGGGAGCTTTCGGAAATCACTTAGCAGGTCTTCATCATAGGAAGAGGGAAGAACAAGGGAGAAGATCTTATTTAAAAGAAGACGATTCCAAAAGAAAGTCAAAACGGGGAATAGGATGCCTTAAAGGTAAATAAGAAAGATCCTAAATAAAAAATAAAATACCTGCCTTTCTAATGATTGATTGTGTACAAACAAAATACGAATCCAAAGGCAGGGTAAGAAAGGGTTTATCTAATGGAGATATTAACTCTTCCGGGAACCAGTAACGCGTAAACCATGTCAAACCAAGACCAATCAATATCTGAACGGAACGGATTCGAACTTCTCCTAGAATAGTTTCCGGTGCAAAATGAAATTCATAGGATATATATGAGTAATTCAAAGGATAAATATGGCAAACGAAGGCTAACCCGTTCTGGTTGTTATGACTGGCAAGAATTGGTAGGTTCTTTCAGTGCGCTTTGGTCCTTCTTACAGAGACTATCCTTTGTATAAGTTATGATCCATCCAAGGAATGAGCTTCCCCAGAGTAAAATCCTGTGGACCTCGGTCATGGCCTCGATTATGACATCGAGCTTGGTTCTTCGATCATAGCCTTGATAATGGCATCGAGCATAAGCCTTCGATTGTGACCCTCGATCTTGGGTCTCGATCCTGGCCCTCGAGCATTGCCTTCGATCATGGCCCTCGAGCATTGCCTTCGATCATGGCCCTCGAGCTGGACCTTCGATCATGGCCCTCGAGCTGGACCTTCAATCATGGCCCTCGAGCTGGACCTTCAATCATAGCCCTCGAGCTGGACCTTCAATCATGGCTTCGATACACAAGCTCGTGCCTGAGCCTCGTCAACCCTGGGCTCGATACATGGGCTCGATCACAGCCTAGAATGTCCAACAGAAGAGGAAAAATTGCAGCAGCTTTTTAAGTTCAACTTTTAATCCGTTAACCATCTGAAACTCACCCGAGGTCCTCAGGACCTCAACCAAATATACAAACAAGTCCTAAAACATCATACGAACTTATTTGAAGCCTCAAATCACATAAAACGACGTTAAAATCATGAATCATGCTCCCATTCAAGCTTAATGAAACTTAAAATTTCCAACTTCTATATTCGATGTCGAAACCTATCAAATCAACTCCGATTGACCTCAAATTTTTCACATAAGTCATAAATGACATAACGGAGATATGAAAATTTTCGGAACTGGATTCCGACTCCAGTATCAAAAAGTCAACTCTCCGGTCAAACTTCCAAACTTAAATTCTTGTTTTAGCCATTTCAAGCCTAATTTCACTACAGACTTCCATATAAAATTCCGATCACGCTCCTAAGTCCAAAATCACCATACGGAGTTGTTGGAATCATCAAAATTCTATTCCGGGGTTATTTGCACATAATTCAATATCCGTTCACTATTTGAACTTAAACTTTTAATTTTTCATTAAAATTCCATATCTCGGGTTAAGGACCTCGGAATTTGATTCCGGGCATACGCCCAAGTCCGAAATCACGATACGGACCTACCGGAACTGTCAAAACACTGATCCGAGTCTGTTTGCTCAAAATATTGACCAAAGTCAACTCAGTTGTATTTTAAAGCTCTAATTCACATTTTAATCCATTCAAGTCGAGGAATGATAAAAGTGCTTTTCGAGATCTTAGAACACAGAATTAATTATTAAATTTAAAGATGACATTTTGGGTCATCACATTCTCCACCTCTAAAACAAACGTTCGTCCTCTAACGGGTTTAGAATTATACCTGAAGTGCTGAATAAGTGTGGATATCTTCTCCGCATGTTTTCCTCGGCCTCCCAAGTCGCTTCCTCGACTGGTTGTCCCCTCCACTGGACTTTTACTGCAGAAATCCTCTTGGACCTCAACTGTTGAACCTGTTTATCAATAATGGAAATTGGCTCCTCTTCATAACCTAAGCTATTATTTAGCTGAAATGTGCTGAAGTCTAACACATGTGATAGGTCGGTATGATACTTCCGGAGCATAGATACATGGAAAACCGGATGAACTCTCGATAGGCTGGGAGGCAATGCAAGCTCATAAGCAACCTCCCCAACTCGTCTCAACACCTCAAATGGGCCTATAAACCTTGGGCTCAACTTGCCCTTCTTCCCGAATCTCATGATTCCCTTCATCGGCGAAACCTTCAAGAGAACTCTTTCACCCATCATAAATGATAAATCTCGCGCTTTCAGATCTACGTAACTCTTCTGTCTGGACTGTGTTGTACGAAGTCGCTCCTGAATCAACTTTACCTTTTCCAAGGCATCTTTCACCAAATCAGTACCATATAATTTTGCCTCACCGGGCTCAAACCATCCGATGGGCGAACGACATCGCCGTCTATATAAAGCCTCAAATGGAGCCATCTCGATGCTGGATTGGTAACTGTTATTATAAGCGAACTCGGCCAAAGGCAAGAAATGATCCCACTGACCTCCAAAGTCAATCACACATGCCCTGAGCATATCCTCCAAAATCTGAATTATCCGCTCTGATTGACCGTTGGTCTACGGATGAAAGGCAGTGTTGAGCTCTACACGGGTCCCCAACTCACTTTGTACTGCTCTCCAAAAATGTGAAGTAAACTGAGGGCCTCTATCTGATATGATAGAAATTGGCATACCGTGCAACCGAACTATCTCCTGAATATAAATCTAGGGCAACCTCTCTGAAGTATACGTAGTCACAATAAGAATAAAATGTGCCGACTTGGTCAACCTATCAACAATGACCCAAACTGCATCAAAATTCCGCAAGGTCCGCAGCAATCCAACTACAAAGTCTATAGTGATGCGTTCCCATTTCCACTATGGTATAGTCATCTGCTGAAGCAGGCCACCTGGCCTCTATTGCTCATATTTAACTTGCTGGCAATTTAGACACCTAGCTACATACTCAACTATGTCCTTTTTCATTCGTCGCCACCAATAATGCTGCCTCAGGTCACGATACATCTTCGTACCACCTGGATGAATAGAAAATCGAGAACTGTGTGCCTCCTCTAGGATCTTTTTCCTCGGTCCATCCACATTAGGAACACATAGACGATCCTGGAGTCGCAGAACACCATCCACTCCAATAGTAACTTCTTTGGCACTACCCTTAGTACAGTTTCTCGAAGAACCATTAAGTGTGGATCATCATACTGGCGAGACTTGATCTTCTCAAATAGTGAAGACTGAGCTAAAACACATGCAAGAACTCGGCAGGGCTCTGAAATGTCCAACCTCACAAGTTGGTTAGCCAAGGATTAAATATCCAAAGCTAATGGCCTCTCCTCTGGTGAAATGGAAGACAAGCTACCTATACTCTCCGCATTTCTACTCAAGGCGTCTGCAACCACATTTGCTTTGCTCGGATGATACAGAATAGTAATATCATAATCTTTTAGTAACTCAAGCCATCTGCGCTATCTCAGATTTAGGTCCCTCTACTTGAACAAATATTGCAAACTATGATGATCAGTGTAAACTTCATAAGATACTCCATAAAGATAATGCTTCCAAATCTTAAGAGCGTGAACAATCACAGCTAACTCCAAATCATGTATTGGATAATTCTTCTTGTAGGGCTTCAGCTGACGTGAAGCATATGCAATAACTCGCCTTTCCTGCATCAATACACAACCCAAACCAATGCATGAAGCGTCACAATACACTATATACATCCCCGAACCGGAAGGCAATACTAATACTAGTATTGTAGTCAATGATGTCTTGAGCTTCTGAAAATCTCTCCTCATAATCATCGGACCATCGGAACGGAACACCCTTCTGGGTTAATTTTGTCAAAGGTGTTGCAATAGATGAAAAAACCTTCCACGAACCGACGATAATAACCTGTTAATCCTAGAAAACTCCTGATCTCAGTCCCCGAAGTGGGACGATGCCAATTCTGAACTGCCTCAATCTTTTTGGGATCAACCTTAATACCATCACCCGATACAATATGCCCCAAAAATGCTACAGACTCTAGCCAAAACTCATATTTAGAGAACTTAGCATATAGTTTTTGTTCCCGCAATGTCTAAAGCACTACTCTCATATGCTGCTCATGCTCATCCTTACTGTGCGAGTAGATCAAAATGTCATCAATAAAGACAATGACAAACGAATCAATATATGGCCTGAATACCCTGTTCATCAGATCCATAAACATTGTCGGGGCGTTAGTTAAATCGAAGGACATCACCAGAAACTCATAATGACCATATCTAGTCCGAAAAGTAGTCTTCGGAACATCTGAATCCCGAATCTTCAACTGATGGTACCCCGACCTCAAGTTGATCTTAGAGAATACCCTAGCACCCTGCAACTGGTCAAATAGATCATCAATACGCGGCAACGGGTACTTGTTCTTAATAGTGACTTTGTTCAGTTGACGATAATCAATACACATCTGCATTGTTCCATCCTTCTTCTTCACAAATAATACCGGTGCACCCCAAGGCGATACACTCGGTCTGACAAACCCTTTAACTAGTAACTCCTCAAGCTGTTCTTTCAATTCTTTCGGAGCCATATGATACGGTAGAATAGATATAGGCTGGGTATCTGGAGCCAAGTCAATACAGAAATTAATATCACGATCAGGTGGCATACCTGGAAGATCTGAAGGAAATACATCGGAGAACTCCCGAACTACAGGCACTGAATCAATAGTCGGAGTCTCTGCAGTAGTATCCCGAACATAGGCTAGATAAGCCAAATAACCCTTCTCAACCATGTGTTGAGCCTTTATAAAAGAAATAACTCGATTAAATGAACTAACAGAAGAACCCTTCCACTCCAGCTTAGGCAATGCTGGAATAGCCAAGGTAACAGTCTTGGCATGACAATCTAGAATAGAATGATATGGAGATAACCAGTCCATGCCCAGAATAATTTCGAAATTGGTCATCTCAAGCAATAGGAGATCTTCTCTAGTATCATAACCACAGAATGTAATAATACAGCACCGGTAGATCCGATTCACAACCACAGATTGGCCCACAGGAGTGGACACATAAACAAGAGTACTCAAGGACTCACGAGAAACACCAGGAATGGAGCAAATAGAGATGACACATATGAATACGTAGATCCTGGATCAAATAATAGTGAGGCATCTTTGCTGCAAACAGAAATAATATGTGTAATCACGGAATCTGAGGCCTCAACATCTGGTCTAGCTGCAAAAGCATAGAATCGAGCTGGAGCGCCAACTGGCTAGCCTCCTCCTGGATGACCTCCACCTTTAGGATGACCCCTACCCATCTGTCCTCCACCTCTTGGTGGTCGGACTACTGGTGGAGCAACTGGTGTGGTAATCATAGGCTGCTGACCCTGCTGCACTAGTCTACCCCGCAGTTTGCGGCAGAATCTCCGCATGTGAGTGGGTCCCCGCACTCGTAACAACTTTTCGGTGCGATAAGTTGCTGACTAGAAGTCTGGCCCTGGTGACCTGAATACCCACTAGAAGAACCCTGAATAGCTGGTGGGAGATAAGAACTCTCTGGTATAGCACTGAGATAGGGTCACACTGGAGCACCTCGAGGAGGCGGTGGTGCTGGATATGGGGGCCTGCTGGACTGCCCTCTCACGAACTGACCTTTGCCTCCAGAAGGAGCACTTCTGAACTCTCTAGAATACCTGAACCGCTTATCTCTTGTAACCTGCTCTCGGCTTTGCTGACGTACACCCTCAATCTTGCAGGCTATCTCCACGACTAACTCATAAGAAGTACCCATCTCAACCTCTCGAGCCATAGTGGCCTGAATGCCAGTATGTAAACCTGCAACAAACCTCTGCACTCTCTCCGCCTCAGTAGGGAGTATCATAAGTGCATGGTGAGATAACTCAGAAAAGCTTGCCTCATAATCGGTCACTGACATCTGACCCTGCTGGAGCTGCTCAAACTGAAACCTCAACTCTTCCCTCTGGGAGGGTGGAATATACTTGTCCAGGAAGATACGGGTGAACCTGTCCCAAGTTATGGAAAGAGAATCTGATGGTCTGCCAAGAACATAAGACTGCCACCATCTACGAGCTCTGCCCTCTAGCTGAGAAGTAGCAAAGTCTACCCCATGAGACTCCATTATCCTCAGATTGTACAGTCTATCCTTGCACCGATCAATGAAATCCTGGGGATCCTCATGTCGCTCACCCCCAAAAATAGGAGGATGTAGTCTAGTCTATCTGTCCAATAGTTTCTGAGGATCGGCGGCTACAGCTGGCCTGGGCTCAGGTGTAGCTGTTGCCACTGGCTGGGCTCCACCCACGGGTAGTGCACGCTGGGTCTGATATACAGCAATTGCCTGTCCATAAGCCTGCACGGTAGGGGTCTGTGCTCCCCTTCCCGCCTGAGATATGGCTGGGTTTGCTAGAAATAAACCGGCCTGAGTCATATTATCCATGAACCGCAACATACGACCCATGACATCCTGAAATCCTGGTGCAGATGTGAAATCCACCGGAGCTGGCTATGCCACAGGCACCTCACCCTGCTCCTCAATAATGGGATTCTCTGTTGGACCCACTAGCGGCATAACTGGAACAGTCCTGGGACGTCTTCGCCCTCTACCACGGGCTGGAGCCCTCCCTTGGATCTGCCTCGACCTCTAGCAACTAGGGAGTAGCTCTTCCCTGGTTTGGAACCTTATTAGAGCATGTTCTCACCATCTGTGAGACAATATGAGAAGGATATTTAGTACTACATTAACTGCACGATGGAATATGAAGAAAGGTAGTTTCCTAACTCCGCATAGCCTCTCAAAGATAAGTACAAACGTCTCCGTACCGATCCGCAAGACTCTATTAGGTCTGATCATAACTTGTGAGACCTACATGAACCTAGTGCTCTGATACCATGTTGTCACAACCCAATTTCACCTATAGGTCATGATGGCGCCCAACACTACAGCTAGGCAAGCCATCTAATACATTAAACATATATCGATAATATTTAAATCCAAGAAAAATAATAAGACACCAAATTCTACCAATGTGTGTGCTAAGACCTTGTGTCACAAGTGTATAAGCATCTAGTAGATTATACAAAACTCCAAATACTGTCTGAAAAGAAAATAGACAGAATTAAGAATACAAGAAAAGGCATTGGTAGCTACAGGACGGCTCAGAAAAGCAACTCACCACTACGCCCCTGGATAACGAGGATGTGCAATGATACGTCCTCCACTAGAATCTGTCTCAGATCCTACACGAAAAGTGCAACAAGTGTAGCATGAGTACGTAAACAACGTGTACCCAGTAAGTATCAAGCCTAATCTCGAAGTGGTAGAGACGAGATGACCAACTTTGACACTCACTAAGGGTCAATAATAATAAATGGAATAAATTATAATTATTCAAATCAGCATGATTCATAGAGTTAAAAATAATTTTATTCAATTAGTAGAAATAATAAAAATCCTTCAAATACAACAATTTCCAATCTATTAATTAAATCCTTAAATTTCAATAAGAATTCCAATTTATCAAATAGCTTTACAAGCTCCAATTCAATTTTAATAAATTTCCAATTTATCAAATAGTTTTACAAGCTGCAATAAACTGTCCAAGTATCGTGTAATTATTATTATTATTAAGCATGATTTCTGCGAAGGTCGTACGGTCCGATCCAGAGTTTCGTGTACACTGTCGAGGGACGTGAGGCACGATCCATAGATGCATCTATCCTGCCGAGGCATTCGGCCTGCTCCACAAGAAAGGAGGACATTTTCTTATGTACCTCCGGAATGAGAGTATATTTATTATAAGATAAATTCAGGAGGAAGAACAATTTCTCTTAACAATTAATCAATTTAAACAGAAATTCAAGCATATGAGATTTCCATCCTTTAATATTTTTATCTAACAATTCACAACATATATATAAATATATCAAATAATTTATTTAAGTAAAGACTACCATTTACACAAGTAATTCATGCTTTTGAATCCTAAACTACCCGGACTTTAGCATTAATAGTAGCTACGCACAGACTCTCAATACCTCGTGCGTACGTAGCCCCCACAATTAGCAACAATTATTCAATTTAATCACCTATGAGGTAATTTCCCCCTCACAAGATTAGACAAGAGACTTACCTCGTCTTACTCCAATTTAATCCACTAGTAGGCCTTTTCCTCAATTATCCAACTTCGATTGGCTCGAATCTAACCAAAAATAATTCGATACAATCACTAAAATTTATAGGAATCAATTCTATAAGGAAATACTACATTTTGAATAAAAATCCCGAAATTAATTAAACTTTCATTTGTAGGGCCCACATCTTGAAATCCAGAGAAAGTTACAAAATCCGACAACCCATTCAATTACGAGTCCAACCATACCAGTTTCACTCAAATCCGACTCTCAATCGATACCGAAATCTCAAAAATTCGTTTCTATAAATTTTCCAAATTTCAATGTCAAAGCACTAATTAAACGGTGAAAACAATGATATATTTGTGTATATAGACCAAATCCGAGTTAGAATCACTCACCCCAATGTCTTTCCTTTCAAATCTATCCAAAATTGCCTCTACTGACGCTCCAATTTGTTAAAAATGACGAATGAGACGAATGCCCACTTTTTATAAAACTGCCCAGACAGCCTTCGGAACTGGGCCTCGATAATCATGGCCCTCGATCCTAGGCCTCGATCGTGGCTTCGATCATAGGCTCGAGCCTGGACCTCGGTCATGGCCTCGATTATGGCATCGAGCCTGGTCCTTCGATCATAGCCTTGATCATGGCATCGAGCATGAGCCTTCGATTGTGACCCTCGATCTTGGGTCTCGATCCTGGACCTCGAGCATTGCCTTCGATCATGGCCCTCGAGCATTGCCTTTGATCATGGCCCTCGAGCATTGCCTTCGATCATGGCCCTCGATCTGGACCTTCGATCATGGCCCTCGAGCTGGACCTTCGATCATGTCCCTCGAGCTGGACCTTCGATCATGGCCCTCGAGCTGGACTTTCAATCATAGCCCTCGAGCTGGACTTTCGATCATAGCTTCGATATACAAGCTCGAGCTTGAGCCTCGTCAACCTTGGGCTCGATACCTGGGATCGATCACAGCCCAGAATGTCCAACAGAAGAGGAAAAATTGCAGCAGCTTTTTAAGTCCAACTTTTGATCCGTTAACCGACTTCAGTATCAAAAAGTCAACTCTCCGATCAAACTTCCAAACTTAAATTCTTGTTTTAGCCATTTCAAGCCTAATTTCACTACAGACTTCCATATAAAATTTTGATCACGCTCCTAAGTCCAAAATCACCATACGGAGCTGTTGGAACCATCAAAATTTTATTTCGGGGTCGTTTGCACATAATTCAACATCCGGTCACTATTTGAACTTAAACTTTTAATTTTTCATCAAAAATCCATATCTTGGGCTAGGGACCTCGAAATTTGATTCCGGGCATTCTCCCAAATCCCAAATCACGATACGGACCTACCGAAACTGTCAAAACACTAATCTGAGTCTGTTTACTCAAAAGGTTGACCAAAGTCAACTTAGTTGCGTTTTAAAGCTCTAATTCACATTTTAATCCATTTTTCACATAAAAACTTTCCGAAAAATTTTACGGATTGCGCACGCAAGTCGAGGAATGACAAAAGTGCTTTTTGAGGTCTTATAACATAGAATTAATTATTAAATTTAAAGATGATATTTTGGGTCATCACACGTAACCTCGGACAAAGCAACAAAAGAAGTGATCGAGATCAAGGGTCTCGGGGGTTGATGAACAGAAGTGGGTTCGACAGGACTACCGGATCTAAGGAAGCATCTCGGTTATCGGAGTATAACTTCAGCATTGATGCATCCGCTATTGTGTCGGCTATCGAACGCATCAAAGACACTAAATGGCCTCGACCCATGTAGACTGATCCTGCCCAGAGGAATCCCAATCAAATGTGTGCATATCATGGCACCCATGGCCATAGAATGAAAGATTGCAAGCAACTAAGAGAGGAGGTAGTCTGGTTATTCAATAAAGGTCACCTTCGAGAATGTTTAAACGACAGGGCGAAGAACCATTTCAAAAATAGGGATTTCGGCAAACAAAATGAACAAGAAGAACCACAGCATGTCATCGACATGATCATCGGCGGTGTCGATACCCCTCAAGGGTCGGTGCTTAAACGCACTAAGACATCGATTGTGAGGGAAAAACGATCTTGAACTCAGGATTACGCACCCGTAGGAACTTTGTCCTTCAATGATGAAGATGCAGAAGGAGTCATACAACCTCATAACGATGCACTGGTAATATCTATACTTATGAATAAAACTAAAGTTAAGCGTGTGTTAGTTGATCCAGGTAGCTTGGCCAACATCATTAGATTGAAGGTTGTATAACAGCTCGGTCTATAGGACCAGGTCGTACCCGCAACCCTGATTCTAAATGGTTTCAGTATGGCATGTGCAACCACCAAAGGCGAGATAATTCTGCCAATAAACGTGGCCGGGACCATCCAGGAAACGAAATTCCACGTAATCAAAGGTGACATGAGGTACAACGCCCTTTTTGGAAGGCCATGGATCCACAACATGGGAGTTGTACCTTCGACCCTACACCAGGTCCTTAAATTCCCAACATCAAGGGGAATCAAAACAGTGTACGGAGAACAACCAACCGCAAGAGAAATGTTTGCTGTCGAGGAAGCGAATCTGATATCCTCACCTTCGCCAATAAAGGGATAATGCTCAAAAGGGGAACAAGATGCCAAATAGCAATCACAGACATCATCTTTAACCCAACTAGAAAATTAGAAGATCGATGAAGATGATGATAAAAGGATCCATCGATCCTTCATGCTTCCCGATGAATCCGAAGCTACCCAATCAACGATTGAAGAGTTGGAGCAAATCATACTAATCGAGCATTTGCCCGAACGAAAGGTATACCTGGGAACAGGATTAACCCCCGAACTCAGGAAAAGGCTTATTCAATTTCTTATCGATAACATGGATTGTTTTGCTTTGTCCCATTTAGATATAACAGGGATCCCACCGGATATAACGATGCATCGGCTAAGCCTGGACCCTAGGTTCCAACCGATAAAGCAAAAGAGAAAGCCTCAATCCGAGGTAAAGCACGCATTTATAAAGGACGAGGTAACTAAACTTCTTAGAATAGGGTCCATTCGGGAGGTGAAATATCCCGAATGGTTAGCAAATGTAGTTGTAGTCCCTAAAAAAGAGAACAAACTTAGAATGTGTGATGATTATAAGGATTTAAACAGGGCATGCCCCAAAGATTCTTTTTCACTGCCTAGCATCAATCGCATGATCGATGCCACGGCCAACCACGAGATCCTTACTTTTCTCGATGCCTATTCCCGGTATAATCAAATTCAAATGAACCTGGAAGACCAGGAAAAGACTTCATTTATCACCAAGTATGGAAGATATTGTTATAATGTGATGCCCTTCGGGCTAAAAAATACAGGAGCTACTTACCAATGCTTAGTAAATAAAATGTTCGAGGAATAAATAGGTAAATCAATGAAAGTTTATATTTATTACATGCTAGTTAAGTCCCTGCGCACAGAGGACCATTTGTCTCATTTGCAGGAAATATTCGAGATTTTAAGGAAATACAACATGAAGCTCAACCCCGAGAAATGTGCTTTCGGGGTCGGTTCGGGAAAGTTCCTCGGCTTCATGGTATCAAATCGGGGGATCGAGATTAACCCCGATAAAATCAAGGCCATCGAAGACATCGCCATCGTGGACAACGTAAAAGCCGTGCATAGGCTAACGGGACGGATTGCTGCCTTAGGCCGATTCATTTCAAGATCGTCATATCGAAGTCACAAATTTTTCTCTCTACTCAAAAAGAAGAACGATTTTGCTTGGACCCCAGAATTCCAACATGCACTAGAGGAATTAAAACGATATCTATCTAGCCCACCACTACTTCATACTCCAAAAACAGACGAAAACCTTGCTTGTACTTGGCAGTATCGAAAATCGCGGTAAGTGGTGTCCTACTTCGAAAAGAGTAAGGTACGCAATTTCCCGTTTATTATGTAAGTTGAACCTTATGAGTAGAAACTAGATATCCACACTTAAAAAAATTGGAACTTGCACTGATAAGCGCATCTAGAAAGTTAAGACCGTACTTTCAATGTCACCCCATATGCGTATTGACCACTTACCCACTCCGTAATATTTTGCATAAGCCCGAACTATCAGGCCGATTGGCCAAATGGGTCGTCAAACTCAGTGGGTACGATATCGAATATCAACCCCGCACGGCAATCAAGTCTCAAATTTTAGCGGACTTCGTGGCCGATTTCACGCCGACCCTCGTACCTGAAGTTGAAAAAGAAATCTTATTAAAATTGGGTACGTTATCGGGGGTATGGACCCTTTTTACACACGGGGCTTCGAATGTGAAGGGGTCCGGGCTAGGCATCATTTTAAAGCCACCCACGGGTAACACTATTAGGAAATCTATCAAAACTACTAGGTTGACTAACAACGAGGACGAGTATAAGGCCATGATTGCAAGTCTAGAGTTAGCTAAAATCTTGGGAGCAGAAGTCATTGAAGCCAAGTGTGACTCTTTGCTGGTGGTAAATCAAATAAACAAAACCTTCGAAGTTCGAGAAGATAGAATGCAAAGGTATTTGGACAAACTGCAGGTCACTTTGCACCATTTCAAAGAAGGGACTTTACAGCATGTTCCACGAGAATAAAATAGTGAGGCTGATGCACTTGCAAATTTAGGATCATCGGTCGAGCAAAGAGAGATAAGCTCGGGGACTGTCGTTCAACTCTCGAGATCCGTGATCGAAGATGGTCATGTCGAGATAAATTCTAAAAGCTTAACCTGGGATTGGAGGAATAAGTATATTGAATACTTAAAGAATGGAAAGCTCTCATCGGACCCTAAGAATTCGAGGACCCTACGAACCAAAGCTGCTCGATTCACATTAACTGCAGATGGGATGTTATACCGAAGGACATTCGATGGACCATTAGCAGTATGCTTAGATCCAGGAGACACCGACTATGTCCTACGTGAGGTGCACGAGGGCACTTGTGGAAATCACTCTGGTACCGATTCATTAGTCCGAAAGATAATCAGGGCAAGGTATTATTGGATCGATATGGACAAATATGCAAAGGCGTTTGTTCGAAAATGTGATAAATGTCAAAGTTTTGCACCAATGATCCATCAGCCCGGAGAACAACTTCACTCAGTTCTATCCCCATGGCCATTCATGAAATGGGGAATGGATATCGTCGGCCCTCTGCCATCGGCCCTAGGTAAAGCTAAGTTCATTTTATTTATGGCTGACTATTTCTCTAAATGGGTTGAAGCACAGGCGTTCGTGAAAGTAAGAGAGAAAGAGGTTATAGACTTTATATGGGATCATATCGTATGTCGATTCGGGATACCCGCCGAAATAGTGTGTGACAATGGAAAATAGTTTGTCGGCAGCAAAGTGACGAAATTCCTCGAAGACCATAAAATAATAAGGATATTATTAACACCGTATCACCCCAGTGGGAACGGATAGGCCGAATCAACAAACAAAACTATTGTTCAAAACCTAAAGAAGAGGTTGAACGACGCTAAGGGAAAATGGAGAGAAATCCTACCCAAAGTTCTTTTGGCATATCGAACAACATCAAAATCTAGTACGGGGGCAACCCCATTCTCCTTAGTATATAGATCTGAAGCCTTGATTCCAGTCGAAATCGGGGAACCCAGTGCTATGTTTCGATATACAACAGAAGAGTCAAATATCGAGGCTATGAACATAAGCCTCGAATTATCGGATGAAAAACGAGAAGCTGCTCTCGTCCAATTGGTCGCCCAAAAGCAGCGAATCGAAAGATACTATAATCGAAGAACCAAGCTTCACCATTTTAAACTCGGGGACTTAGTGTTAAGGAAAGTCACCCTCAGTACACGAAATCCAAATGAACGAAAACTAGGACCGAACTGGGAAGGACTGTATCAGGTTCTCGAAAACGTCGAAAAAGGAGCATACAAGCTCGGTATTATAAACGACAAACAACTATCAAACAATTGGAATGTGTTGCACCTAAAACGATACTATTGCTAAGGTACGACCCTCCCATATTCGTTTATATTTCGAAACTAACCCCTACAGGAGTCCAATCAGGAGCTAGAATGGATCCTTTAATACGAAGCCCTAGGTATGAAAGCGCGCGTTGCACTCTTTTTTCCTTAGACTGGTTTTATCCCAAATGGGTTTTTCGGTAAGGTTTTTAATGAGGAAACCATTGATCGTGCTAACTTAGAAACAATTCGACAGTATCTGAGGCCTCTTTACAATTGACGTCGAATACTGGGGGGCATTAGCCCCTCAAATATATCAAGTTCGATGCAAGAAAGTTACTTCATAATAACAGGGTTCCGATAGGAAAAATCGTAAGAGCCAAATGGTCAAAACGAACCATGGTCATGTAATTGGCCCGAGCCCTGACACAAAACATGGACACATGTGTAATGACTTGCAAAGAAAAATTTCTTCTTTACCGATATCTTATATCCAAGAAAGATTCCCATGTTTCGAGATTTATTATGCAAACAGGCTTAAGGTAAATCAACGAGTTTGAAATCACTAACTCGACTATTAAGCCTACGGGCTACATTACTTCGAGCTCGAAATCACTCACTCGACTATTAAGCCTATGGGCTACATCACATCGAGTTCGAAATCACTCACTCAACTATTAAGCCTACGGGCTACATTACTTCGAGTTCGAAATCACTCACTCGACTATTAAGCCTATGGGCTACATCACATCGAGTTCGAAATCACTCACTCGACTATTAAGCCTACGGGCTACATTACTTCTAGTTCGAAATCACTCACTCAACTATTAAGCCTACGTGCTATATTATTTCGAGTTCGAAATCACTCACTCGACTATTAAGCCTACGGGCTACATTACTTCGAGTTCGAAGTCACTCTCTCGACTATTAAGCCTATAGGCTACATTACTTCAAGTTCGAAATCACTCACTCTACTATTAAGCCTACGGGCTACATTACTTC
Source organism: Nicotiana tabacum (assembly GCF_000715075.1). Classification (NCBI taxonomy): domain Eukaryota; kingdom Viridiplantae; phylum Streptophyta; class Magnoliopsida; order Solanales; family Solanaceae; genus Nicotiana; species Nicotiana tabacum. The sequence goes on along the minus strand of NC_134102.1, from coordinate 15,187,780 downwards.
GAGTTCGAAATAACTCACTCGACTATTAAACCTACGGGCTATATAACTTCGAGTTCGAAATCACTCACTCGACTATTAAGCCTACTGGCTACAATTACTTCGAGTTTGAAATGACTCACTTGACTATTAAGCCTACGGGCTACATTACTTCGAGTTTGAAATCACTTACTCGACTATTAAGCCTACAGGCTACAATTACTTCGAGTTTGAAATCACTCACTCGACTATTAAGCCTACGGGCTACATTACTTCGAGTTCAAAATCACTCATTCGACTATTAAGCCTACATGCCACATTACTTCGAGTTCGAAATAACTCACTCGACTATTAAGTCTACGGGCTACATTACTTCGAGTTCAAAATCACTCACTCGACTATTAAGCCTACGGGCTACATTACTTCGAGTTCGAAATCACTCACTCAGCTATTAAGTGTACGGGCTACAATTACTTCGAGTTCGTAATCACTCACTTGACTATTAAACCTACAGGCTATATTACTTCGAGTTCGAAATTACTCACTCTACTATTAAGCCTACGGGCTACATTACTTCGAGTTTGAAATCACTTACTCGACTATTAAGCCTACGGGCTACAATTACTTCGAGTTTGAAATCACTCACTCGACTATTAAGCCTACGGGCTACATTACTTCGAGTTCAAAATCACTTATTCGACTATTAAGCCTACATGCCACATTACTTCGAGTTCGAAATAACTCACTCGACTATTAAGTCTACGGGCTACAATTACTTCGAGTTCGAAATCACTCACTCGACTATTAAGCCTACGGGCTACATTACTTCGAGTTCGAAATCACTCACTCAGCTATTAAGCGTACGAGCTACAATTACTTCGAGTTTGTAATCACTCACTCGACTATTAAACCTACAGGCTATATTACTTCGAGTTCGAAATCACTCACTCGACTATTAAGCCTACGGGCTACAATTACTTCGAGTTCGAAATTACTCACTCGACTACTAAGCCTACGGGCTACAATACTTCAAGTTCGAAATCACTAAGCCTGTGGGCTACATCACTTCGAGTTCGAAAACGCTCACTCGGATATAAAAGCTACAAAGTCTGAATGCCTTATAAAAACATTCATAAGGCATGAATAAAACGAAATCTTCACAAGACAGAAAATAAAATAGAGGCAAGACGGGAAAAGAAAAGATATTTGTATATATTTACATGATTGTTTACATGATTGTTTGCAACATCCGAAATAGAAACTAAGGGACTAAGTTTCTTGGTTATCCCTGGGGGCGGTATCTTCTCCATCGGGCTCCTCCCCACTCTCGGACCCGCTCTTGCTCCCATCATCATCATTATCATCATCATCGTCATCATCGGAAGCCAAGGCTTCAGCATTGGCTTCGAGCTCCTTAGCCCATTTTATCTCTTAAGTGAGGTCGAAACCTCGAGTGTGGATCTCCCGAGGGTCGCCCTCCGAGATCGGCACTTAGCAAGCTCAAAAATCCAATGTGCTCGAGTGTTGGCGGTCTCGGCTGCCTCTCTTGCTTGTACCTGAGAAGCTTCATCATCGGCCTGATAAACGGCCACGAATGCATCAATATTAGCCTTTGCCTTTTCGGCGTCGGATTCGGCCTCAGCGAGTTCATAGGCCAACCGAGCCTCGAGCTCCTCTATTCTTCTTACTTGAACCGAGTTTTTCTCCTTCATACTAGGTTGACTAACAATGAGGCCGAGTATGAGGCCATGATTGCAGGTCTCGAGCTAGCTAAAAGCTTGGGAACAGAAGTCATTGAAGCCAAGTGTGACTCTTTGCTGGTGGTAAATCAAGTAAAAAAAACCTTCGAAGTTCGAGAAGATAGAATGCAAAGGTATTTGGACAAATTGTAGGTCACTTTGCACCATTTCAAAGAATGGACTTTACAGCATGTTCCACGAGAACAAAATAGTGAGGCTAATACACTTGCAAATTTGTTATCATTGATCGAGGAAGGAAAGATAAGCTCGGGGATTGTCGTTCAACTCTCGAGATCCGTGAGCGAAGAAGGTCATGCCGAGATAAATTCTAAAAGCTTAACCTGGGATTGGAGGAATAAGTATATTGACTACTTAAAGAATGGAAAGCTCCCATCGGACCCTAAAAATTCGAGGGCCCTACGAACTAAAGTTTCTCGATTCACAATAACTGCAGATGGGACGTTATACCGAAGGGCATTCGATGGACCATTGGCAGTATGCTTAGGTCCAGGAGACACCGACTACGTCCTACGTGAGGTGCACGAGGGCACTTGTGGAAATCACTCTGGTGCCGATTCATTAGTCCGAAAGATAATCAGGGCAGGGTATTATTGGATCGATATGGACAAAGATTCAAAGGAGTTTGTTCGAAAATGTGATAAATGTCAAAGGTTTGCACCAATGATCCATCAGCCCGGAGAGCAACTTCACTCAGTCCTATCCCCATGGCCATTCATGAAATGGGGAATGGATATCGTCGGCCCTCTGCCATCGGCCCCAGGTAAAGCTAACTTCATTTTATTTATGACTGACTATTTCTCTAAATGGGTTGAAGCACATGCATTCGTGAAAGTAAGAGAGAAAGAGGTTATAGACTTTATCTGGGATCATATCGTATATCGATTCGGGATACCCGCCAAAATAGTGTGTGACAATGGGAAACAGTTTGTCAGCAGCAAAGTGACAAAATTCCTCGAAGACCACAAAATAAAAAGGATATTATCAACACCGTATCACCCCAGTGGGAACGGACAGGTCGAATCAACAAACAAAACTATCATTCAAAACCTAAAGAAGAGGTTGAATGACGCTAAGGGAAAATGGAGAGAAATCATACCCGAAGTTCTTTGGGCATATCGAACAACATCAAAATCTAGTACAGGGGCAACCCCGTTCTCCTTAGTATATAGATCTGAAGCCTTGATTCCAGTCGAAGTCGGGGAACCCAGTGCCAGGTTTCGATATACAACAGAAGAGACAAATAACGAGGCTATGAACACAAGCCTCGAATTATCGGATGAAAAACGAGAAGCTGCTCTCGTCCAATTGGCCGCCCAAAAGCAGTGAATCGAAAGATACTCTAATCAAAGAACCAAGCTTCGCCATTTTAAACTCGGGGACTTAGTACTAAGGAAAGTCACCCTTAGTACCCGAAATCCAAATGAAGGAAAACTAGGACCGAACTGGGAAGGACCGTATCAGGTTCTCGAAAACGTCGAAAAAGGATCATACAAGCACGGTATTATAAACGGCAAAAACCTATCAAGCAATTGGAATGTGTCGCACCTAAAACGATACTACTGCTAAGGTACGACCCTCCCATATTCGTTTATATTTCGAAACTAACCCCTGCAGGAGTCCGATCAGGAGCTAGGATGGATCTTTCAATACGAAGCCCTAGGTATGAAAGCGCGCGTTGCACTTTTTTTCCCTTAGAATTGTTTTATCCCAAATGGATTTTTCGGCAAGGTTTTTAATGAGGCAACCATTGATCGTGCTAACTTAGAAACAATTCGACAGTATCCGAGGCCTCTTTACAATTGACCTCGAATACTGGGGGCATTAGCCCCTCAAATATATCAAGTTCGATGCAAGAAAGTTACTTCATAATAACAGGGTTCTGATAGGAAAAATTGCAAGAGCCAAATGGTCAAAATGAACCATGCTCATGTAGTTGTCCCGGGCCCTGACACAAAATATGGACACATGTATAATAACTTGCAAAGAAAATTTTCGCTACATCACTTCGAGTTCAAAATCACTCACTCAACTATTAAGCCTACGGGCTACATTACTTCGAGTTCATAATCACTCACTCGACTATTAAGCCTACGGGCTATATTACTTCGAGTTCGAAATCGCTCACTCGACTATTAAGCCTACGGGCTACAATAAATTCGAGTTCAAAATCACTCACTTAACTACTAAGCCTACGGGCTATAATACTTCAATTTCGAAACACTAAGCCTATGGGCTACATCACTTCGAGTTCGAAAACGCTCACTCGGATATAAAGGCTACAAAGTCCGAATTCGATCAAATTGCCTAAAGCCTTATGAAAATATTCATAAGGCATGAATAAAATGAAATCTTCACAAGACAAAATAAAACAGACGCAATACGGGAAAAGAAACGATATCTGTATATATTTACAGGATTGTTTACATGATTGTTTGCAACATCCGAAATAGAAACTAAGGGACTAAGTTTCTTGGTTATCCCCGGGGGCAGTATCTTCTCCATCGGTCTCCTCCCTGCTCTCGGACTGCTCTTGCTCCCACCATCATCATCATCATCATCATCATCTTCATCATCATCATCATCATCGACATCATCGGAAGTCAAGGTTTCAGCATCGGCTTCGAGCTCCTTAGCCCTTTTTATCTCTTCAGTGAGGTCGAAACCTCAAGCGTGGATCTCCTCGAGGGTCTCCCTCCGAGATCGGCACTTAGCAAGCTCAGAAACCTAATGTGCTCGAGTGTTGGCGGTCTCGGCTTCCTCTCTTGCTTGTACCTGAGCAGCTTCAGCATCGTCCTAGTAAACGGCCACGAATGCATCCGCATTAGCCTTTGCGGATTCGGCGTCGGATTCGGCCTTGGCGAGTTCAGAGGCCAACTGAGCCTCGAGCTCCTCTATTCTTCTTACTTGAACAGAGCTTTTCTCCTTCATACTTTGAAGCTGGTTTTCGGCCGATGACAATTGGGCTCAAGCAGCCTCTTTCTCTGCAGCAAAGCGGTCCATACCTTCTTTCCACTTCAAGGACTCCGCTTTTATCACATCAACCTCCTCACGGAGTTTCCCGATCATCTCAATTTTCTGCTGCAGCTGTGAGACCGAAAACTTAGCCATCATTCCGGTATCGAGCCCATAGGCTTTTAAAAGTATCATTACATGCTCAGACAGATCGGTCTGATCTTGGTGAGCCTTGGCCAACTCAGCTCGGAGGTCTTTGATTTCCTCTCCCCTTTGCCCTAAGATGAGTTTAAGGGAGTTCCTCTCCTCCATCACCCGTTGAAGATAGGTCTCGAACCGATGCAGCTCAGCTCGAGACCGAGAACATGCTTCTCGATGAACCGCATCGGCCTGCGAAGAAGGAAGAAAAGAAGTTAGGAAATAATAGCAAAACATGAAAAATAATATCAACAAAGAGAGTTAAGAGATTACCCGATTCAGAGCTAGCTGCACTTCACAGAGAAGGCCCGGCACGTCACTAGGGCCAGTAGCATCCTCGACCCCGATAAACAGATTACGGAAATGGTCCTTCCCTTTATGAGACTGGCTCATCTCGAGGGCCCCCAAAGCTTGGGCTTCTCGAATAGCCCCTTCGGAAAAGGCAGGGAGAGTGGGCGAATCTCCGATTACTATTGCCCCAGGTGACTCGCTTGGGGCGTTCTCCTTAGTTCAGAGAGCTTTAGGGCCAGCCCCTTCCGATGTACCCACTGTTTGTTGACTTCGGTAGGAAGCATCCTCGATATTTAATGACTCAGGGACTTTTCCTGAACCTTCCTCCGATATCTCCCCGGTTCGAGTCAGAGTCTTATGAATCACCGTCGAGTCAGCTGCCTTTGGGGCATCACTGATTTTCTTCATTCGGGCTGCCAGCACGGACCCGTTATCTTCTTCTTCGTCGTCGTCTTCATCCCTTAGACACAGAACTGATTCTACGGTCAAAGCAATGGTATTCTTCTTCGGTTTACGAGTCGTCCTCTTCTTCAATTTTGGATCTTCGGGAACGGAGGCCCTTTTCTTCTTATTATCCTTCACCGACTTTGGAACAGAGGCCGAAGCCTCTTCATCGACGGACGAGGGCCTCAAAACTGCATCTTTTCCCACACCTACATACGGGAAAATTTATTGAAGTATATGGAAAGAATCTCGTTTGAACTACCCAAAAATACTAGAGAGGGGCTTACCGTGATTTTTGGCGTCCTATCGGCCCTTTGACAAATTACGCCATGAGCACTCAATCAAACCTGCCCATCTAGCCTCGTTCTTTGTCCTCGTCTATGCTCGAGAACAGAGCCTTGGTAGCCCGACGCTGAAGTTTTATTAACCCTCCTCGAAAAAAGTGAGGACGGTACAAACGGATGAGATGGTCGAGGGTAAACGGCATCCCCTCGATTTTATTCACAATGTATCGGATCAAAATAACGATCCGCCAAAAAGAAGGATGGACCTGGCCTAGGGTTATTTGGTATTGACGGCAGAAGTCAATAAGAACAGAGTCGGGGGGACCTAACGTGAAAGGGTAAGTATACACACTTAAAAACCCTTTCATTTAAGTGGTGATATCTTCGTCAGAAGAAGGGATTATTATTTCTTTGTTCTCCCAATTGCAGTCTTTCTTTAGCTGTTTGAGGTGCCTCTCGGTTATCGAACACATGTACCTCAATACTGGCTCACATCGGCCGGAAATCGATGAGCCTTTATCGACCTTAAAGTCAGAGGAAAGAACAAACGCCCCAGGAATGCACTCCTCAGGCCGTGGCTCTACCAGTGTTTCATCGGCGGCAGACTGTGAAGATGAAGCCTTCTCTTTCTGAGGAATGGTTTGTGATGTTTTCGCCATTTTCGAATTTAAAGGTTGAGAATATAAGAAAGTGACAAAGATTTGGTAGTTTTGAAGAAGGACTTTTGCAGAGAGGAATCACAGATTTGCGAATAAACTCAGAGGGTACGAAAAGGAACTTGAAAAATTTGGACGATTGAAGATGTAAAAGTGATAAATGGCAAAAGGAAGGGTTATTTATAGATTAAAGTAATGTCGGTTCAATATCAGCGGTGGCCGACCACCATCTGACATGCATTAAATGCGTTGAAAAACTAAACCGACGGGACAACTATCACGTGCATCATGATCGAGCACAATGTGAACGTCAGCTTATATCTAATCGAGCCATTGTGAAATCATGTCGTTTCTCGCTACATCCTTCTCGAGAAACGAGGGGACTATCTCTATACGGTAAAAACCGGTTAGCCCTTAGTACGAACTGGTTTAAATGGTAATACATTAGATCGGAGAAGCATCTTCATAGTATCAGGTTGAGGTCCGAAGTCTGGTCACCAAACTTCGAGCCTGAAGGACCGATCAATATCGAGCTCGATGTTATTATCAAGCTCGAATCCAAGTTGAACTATGATGCAAAGTAAAGTTATCGAGCTTATGATTCAGAGACCGACCAACACTGACCCCGAATCAATACAAGGATCCGAGTCAGAATCGAGCTCGAGTCAAGATCGAGAGCTCGAGTCAAGACCAAAAACTCGAGTCAATATCGAGCTCACATACAAGAGTCGTTGCAATCCCACTAGAGGAGAGAATCCTGGCAGGAATTATGAAAAAAATAATTTGTCATGGGTCTCCCACTATGTATTTTTAATCTAAAAGTAGGATCCTCCACTATAAAGAGGATGGCTACGCTTTTGTAAAGGACAGTTCTTTGCTTACATTATAATTCAAGCACCATATTCTCCTATATTCAAGAGTTATTCTTTTAAGCTTCATAAATTGATTCATCTTGCTTAGTCCTAAAAATCATCTTCTTTCCAACCTTGTTTATTTTGTATTCTTTGCAATCCATATTTGATATTTCTATTTATCCTTACGATTTGTATTAAGTTATACCACATATCCTTAGAACTACGTACAAATTTAACTCTATCCGTTTTTCGGGTAAACAAGTAACAACATTATTGCAGATCTATGGATGTTCCTCTAAGACAACCCTAATAACATTATTGCATATCTATAGATAAGGCCATTTATATTAACAAATGTAATATGGCCAATTTGGCTAGTGGAGTCAATCTCAATCTATTTGCAAGTAGACTTTGAGGGTAATATTCTTAGGGCCCAAAGTATTGCATTGTATGGTGGATATCATTTATAAAAATTGTATCTTTTCTTTTACAACTTGGAGGCCAAGGCTTTTTTTGTCTATAAAAGGAAAGACTATTAGTTCGTTTTCAATACACCAACAAGATTTGAGTTTCCATTTCTTATTTCTTCCTACGTGCATCATTATATCGAGGCTCTTGTTTTTCTTATATTACTTTTAGTTTTTGGAGAGATAATAACATAACCTTATACTAACTTTTTACCCCCCAACTACAGCCGCAAAAGAAACAGAGAATATCTTGAAAATCAAGTGACATATTTTGCCTCGTAAACTAAAGATAATGTGATTACAAATAATAATAACTCAGTTAATGAAGTTGTTCATCTTTCGTATAGAGAAGGTTATTCAATCATTTTGAATTTGAGATTTGGCCACTTAAAATATGTAGGTTTAATTTATTTTATAGTTTATCTGTATTTTATAAAAATAATATGGGATACACGCGTAAGCATACCCCTTAACTAGTAGATTTAAAAAGTTCCAGGAAAAAGATCAAGCATAACCGACAAAGTATGGTAGAATTAATATAATTTGTTTATGTTACTGATAATAATGTAATTTCAGAACATGGTTTTTACGCCAGAGAAATTTTAGGCATATAGCATTACTATTAATCGCCCTAGTCTGGAGAGCATCCTATCGTGTAACCATCCCAGTCAACCTAAATTCAGTTGTTAAAAGTATAGTAATCGACTTGAGTGTTGAAAATATAGTTTCACGGTTGATGTGCAAAAGGATAGTCCAATCCAACAAGATAGTATTTAAGTTTACTTGGATCACATATCTTTTAGAAGTCCTATGCAGCATATATAGTCAACTTCTTATTTGATAGGACTCCTACAGTTTCAAAGACTCACATATCTTGTACTCTTGTCTATCGCTTATTTACGCATATCTTATTGGACAACGACCTTTATTACGTTAGCAGCCTTCTTCCAACAAACTCGAATTCGATACCTTGCCTTGTAAGAACCTTCAACAGCAACCTTGAATACTTAATTTTTAGAGTATTTCATTAGCTATCTTGAGTATATGGTTCTTAGAGTATTTCCTCCCTCTCGATAAACTTTGTTAATCATTAAAACTCCAATACTCAACAAATCAAACATTGTAGACAACAAAAAAAGATAAAAAAAAATCAATTAAAGTGAAGTGGATGGAATAATTTTTATCACAAAAATGAATAATTAGGGACAAACGTTTTCATCGTAGCTAATAATCACGCGTTAAAGATGAAATTTGTTGTAGTAAATTAATTCCAATCCACATGTAGATGGAAGACTGACTCTATTTCACCAACCGAACCCACTAAAATATTCATTAAGTCATATCAGCTGAATATAAAATTAGTCTGCATTGAGTGAAAACGAACAAACTAATTTAACTTCCCTATATATTTGTCGTATGTAATAAATAATTTAATGTGTACTACCCGATTTAATACTTATTTTAATTCAAGGTTTTTTTCGGCCTACGCCAACAATTATTTATATTCAACGGCCGAAAAGTGTATAAAATTTGTATAATTTTTATATATAACATCCCGGAATATATATATATATATATATATATATATATATATATATATATATATATATATATATATTTTTTTTTTTTTTTAAGGGGTATTATCACTTTTATCCTGCATCGGAAACTATTTACATTCGGTAGCCAAAAAGTATATAAAACTTATAAAATTTTTGTATATAACACACAGAATGTATGTGTATATAAAAAAATATATATATTTTTTCGCCTATTATTTTGAAAGCGCATATACAATATATTTTCTCATTAATTTAAGAGCGGCTACAGTTTCATTTTCTCTTTTAATTCCCACATAAAAAATCTTCACCATCTAATTATACGTGTTCCATTTTTCAACGCACGCTGTTGAATTTATGGAGTCTTGACTAGTCTCCATTTATCATCAGATAATGACGTAAGTGTAGAAAATACATTTAATTAGTCAAGTGGAATTAATTATTTGACCTATGTCTGACAATGTAACACTACTACTTTGAAAATGACTCAAAGAGTAGAAAATATGTACTCACCCAATTCTTATTTAAGAGATTCTATACCACAAAATCCTGACTGTTCAGAAAAATGGAGATCAGTACTTTATTATGGTTTTGGGGAATTGTTTTGGTTGGTTTGGTATATGGTAATTCAGCCTGTTTAGAAGAAGAGAGAATTGCTCTGTTGCATATCAAAGCAACCTTTAAAAGTACTCATTATTCCACTTGGGTAGATAATAAGAAAAGTGACTGCTGTATATGGGAAGGTGTAAAATGTAGTAACAGTACTACCATGCCAGTAATTGAACTCTCTGTCAATGGGACAGACCCAAAACCGAATACTAGATATTTCAATGCGTCTATGTTTCTGCCATTTCAAAGTCTTGTGGTTCTAAACTTGCCTAACAGCTACTTAGTAGGTTGGTTTAAAAATGAAGGTATGGATTTTCTGATTGTATTTGAGAATACTAGTGGAGTACTTATTTTGGAGGATCTTGGCAGTTGTTGTCACGTGACCGGAAGGGATTCGAACCGTGGAAACAGTCTCTTGCAGAAATGCAGGGTAAGGCTGACAATAGACCATTGTGGTCTGGTCTTTTTCCAAACCCCGTGCATAGCGAGCGCTTAGTGCACTGGACTGCCATGCGACCAAGAAGTCACGGGTTCGAATTGTGAAAATAGTCTCTTGCAGAAATGCAGTATAAGGCCACGTACAGGAGACCTTTCTGGTCCAGCCCTTCCCGAATCCCGCGCATAGCGAAAATTTAGTGTTAAGTGTACGAGCTGTCTTTTTTTTAGTGGAGTACTTATTTAAGTGAATTTCAAATTAACTCACATGTTGAGATTATTTGACAGGTTTTGATAAGTTGTCTGAGTTAAGGAATTTGAAGGTTCTTGATTTAAGTGGTAATAAGTTCAATCTTAGTGTTCTCTCGTCTCTCAGTCAGCTTTCATCTCTCAAGTCTTTGATTCTCAGCGGCAATCCTCTGGACAGTGTGCCTACTAAACCTAGTATGTACCTAATTTCTTTATCAGTTCACTATTCTTGATTACTTTAATTTAAGTGCTTGAGAGTTATAGTAGTTTGTTTTCCCGAAAGTTGTTGAATGAATATATATATACCCATGTGGTCCGGTCCTTTTTCCGGACGCCACGCATAGCATGCACCGACAAAGTTGTCATAACCGGTAAAGTTGCTGTCCGTGAAAACAGCTTCTTGCAGAAATGCAGGGTAAAGTTGTTTAAAATAGACCCTTGTGGTCCGGGCCTTCCCGAATCTCACGCATAACGAGAGTTTAGTGCACCAGACTATTTTTTTTTTTTTTTTGGTTGAATATATCTATAAGTCCATATCTTTTTGATGTTGTTGAATGCATCTTTGTATGCTTCTCAAAGCTAATTACATTACAGGCTTTGAGAAACTCACAAATTTGAGCAACTTGGAAGTCCTTGACTTAGGCTCTACTCTCACAAATCACAGCGATCTGCAATCAATCTTAAGTGAGCTTCTCGATCTTCATCTGAAACAATTATATACTGATATGTTTTGTGCTATGTAAAGTACAAATGGAGTTGTTAATATATAGTGACATCGTTGTTCATTTAAGCAGATTTAAATGATTTCACCAGATTGAAGTATCTGGATATATCCGGGAATCATTTACATACTTTTGGATCATTTGATTACGGTATGTTGGTTTCAAGTTTTCTCATCATCTAAGCTTTACTCTTCTATTTGGATATTTCACTAATAAAATTTGCAAGAGAAAATCCCGCACTTGATTATGGTTCTCTGCATTAATTTAAGTAGTCTGATTTCATATTTCTTTGATTTATATTCGTCGATTGCTCTTCTGCAGATTGGTGCCATTTTAAAAACCTCCAAGAGCTCAGAGTCGGTAGTAATAACTTTGATGGAATGCTTCCCTCTTGTCTTGCAAACTTAACATTTCTTCTAAGTCTCGATATCTCTAACAATCGGTTCACTGGAAATATTGCATCTTCTCCACTTTCTAAACTCACATCTCTCGTATCTCTAAACATTTTGAATAACAACTTGGAAGTCCCAGTTTCCTTTGAGGCCTTTGCTAACCATTCTAGCCTTATAGAGGTATATACTGATGGAAATATCGGTGTTCCGGAAACTGAAAGTCGTGCTTGGGTTCCAATGTTCCAACTGGAAATCTTTTCCATGTCGAATTGCACTCACCTTCAAACGCTGCCTAGATTTCTTCACTACCAAAATCGGTTGACATTCCTTGATTTTTCACTGAACCATTTAAGAGGAAGTTTCCCGAATTGGCTATTCCAAAATAACACGCAGCTGATAGGATTGTCTCTGGGTGGTAATGCTTTCATTGGATCCTTCAGCCTTCCTTTACTTGCCCAACCTAGTGTCAAGTATATCGGTATATCAGAGAATCGATTAAGTGGGCAACTTCAAGCAAATATAAGTTCAGTGTTTCCAAATCTTGTACTTTTGAAAATGAGCGGAAATTGTCTCGAGGGACAAATACCTGCTAGCGTTTGGCAAATGAAAGGTCTTGAAGCACTAGATTTGGCTAACAACCACTTTTCAGGAGAATTACCAACAGAAGTTGTTATTCCACCGTCATTGCAATATTTGCATTTGAATGGAAACAACTTCACAGGTGAAATTCCGAAATCACTTTCTTCCACTAATTTGGCGGTGCTCGAAATCAGCAACAATAGTTTGTCTGGCATGATTCCGGAGTGGATGGGTCAGATGTCAGGATTGGTCCTACTTGCCATGTCTCATAATCATCTTCGAGGTCCTATTCCCGTGGAATTGTGCAATCTTGATCGTCTCAGGTTCTTAGACTTGTCAGAGAACCAGTTCTCCGGATTGATTCCATCTTGTTTCAGCCACTTGGAACACCTTTTTCTCAACAAGAATCACCTGAGTGGAAACCTTACCCATGGATCGACTAACAACTCTGCTTTGCTCACTTTGGATCTCAGTGATAATAATATTGTAGGAAGCATTCCACAATGGATTGGCAACCTTTCTGTACTCAACATTCTTCTTCTTAAAAACAACAAATTTGAAGGTGATATTCCAAACCACCTATGTCATCTACAAAGATTGAGAATGCTCGACTTGTCTCATAATCAGCTCACGGAATCAATTCCTAGCTGCTTGAGTAACATAAGTCAGGAGGTGAATTCTCAACAAACATTTCGCTTACCAGCACTTGAAAGTTTTGCTTTTCAAAGTGTAGCATTTACGAGTGTATATACTATGTTTGATGCGGTAAGAATGAAGGTAGAGTTTACAACAAAGAGCTCTTCCCTTAATTATGAAGGCGGCCCCTTACTTTACATGTCTGGAATTGATCTTTCTTCAAATCGCTTAAGTGGTGAAGTTCCTATTGAGCTTGGTAACTTAAGTGAGATACAAGTACTAAACTTTTCGCATAACAATCTCGTTGGATCAATTCCAAAGACATTCTCCAATTTGCACGAAATAGGATGCATAGATCTCTCCTACAACAAGTTGAGTGGAAGAATTCCTCATGAGTTACTAGAGCTACATTCATTGGCAGTCTTCAGCGTAGCACACAACAATTTATCAGGTTCTGTCCCAGAGCTTAAAGGCCAGTTCAGTACATTTGACGAAACCAGCTATGAGGGCAATCCTTTTCTTTGCGGACCACCATTGCATATCAATTGCACCAATGCTCAATTGAAACATCCGATTCAATCAAATGATGGAAACGAAGAAGAAGGAGAAGATGGATTCATAGATATGGAGATATTCTACATAAGCTTTTCAGTGGCTTTTCCAGTTTTTTTCATTGGGGTCATCACAACTCTTTGTGTAAATAGCAGTTGGCGATATCGATGGTTTCACTTTGTAGAGAACCTTGTATTCTCATGTTACTATTTTCTGGTAGACAGAGTTACTAATATTTGTAGTAAGGTAACATCTTGACTATTATGTATATCCAAGAAATTGCAAAAATAAATATACTTGTGGAGTGAGTCTTCTGAACAAATTTACAGCGCTTTTTTTGGTTCAAAGAACCAGAAATCGCATCGGATTCCAATTAAATAATGAGTTTTTTTATATTAAAAAAAAACAGTTCGGAGATTCTACCATGAATACAGGAATAACTACTTCCTCAATGTTACTCCAGGCTAATACATTTGCTATGTAGTCAATTAATAGCATATTAATGAGGTTCCACTGTGGTCTACCACAAATGATTCAGACACTAAAGCTTGGTTTGCTCGCGGGTCCATAATCCAGTATATTATGCTGGAACTTTTCGTGTTTCAGCTAAAACAATGGCTATTTTCAATGACTATGCAAATGCTGACTATTTTTCGATTACCAATCCGAAAACTGACTAGTCCATGCTATTTTCACTTTGTTCGGATATCAGCCATAAATATGCAACCTAGTTGCTTAGAGGAACCATTTGCATATCTGCAGATAAAAGCAATATGGAGCTATGGTTGGAATTGATCTCTCCCTTTCCAGAAATTGACTGGAATGTCATGGTTGTTGGTGTCAAAAGCAAAGCCAACGGTCAAGCACCGAAAGCTCTCCGTTGACTGAAGAGATAACATCTGATAATAAGTTTTTTTTTTAATCAGTGACTTGCTAGCTAATAAGTAATCAGTGCTCTTGCAATCATACTGAGTCTTGATTGGAAATTTTCAAGTCTGCAACAGTAACATTTCAAACAACTACTAGTCCAATATTAAACATAAAAATTCAAACAACTACTAGTCCAATATCAACATAAAAATTCAAACAACTAGTCTCCAAAATACACAGAAATCAACAATCTTATTCACAAACCAATGCTGTCCTGAAATATCACTTTCACAAGAAATAGTCAAATTTATGAACATAAGAGATGTCGTTACATCGTTACAACAACAGTACCTAGACCCATCATTGTTTACATTGATTTTCAAAATTAATCTTTCAACAATTTGATGTGTTCAAACAAGACAGTAAAGTCTCTATAAGGGACGAATCAGTCGTTCATTAGGCTGATATTCCTTTTGTCCAAGTGGAAGTTAAACTTGCTGATGCAGCTAAACAGGGCGTCGTAGTAAAAGTTGAACAAGCAACTTCATTTTGATACGATTTTGAGGAGCTCAATATCAAACAGGAGAGTCTTATCAATCAATCCTTGGTTCCTCAGCACAAAATCCAAAGCTCTTTGTCCCTGTAAAATATAAAAAATGGAACTTTTTTGGAGAAAATGGATGTGTGCCATAGAACACAGCTTTATAAGGAATTGAGATTACCGAAAATGTCGTTGGTCTTGGACCTTTCTTGTTGTAGTCATTATCAGGGTATCCCAGCTCAGGAGGAACTATGATTCTGCACTATTGCGAGGAGAAAATGAAACCGAAAATACATGATATCGTCCTCACTAGTCATTGCAAAGATAGTAATAAAGAAGCTATGTAGTTGAAGTGACAATGAGATGCAACATTGTTGTCAGGTGCCGTTCCTAGGAACAGGTGGATAAAATATAGCTAATTTTTGAAAAACCCCTAAATATAGAGGCGGATCCAGGATTTAAATGAAATGAATTCAACTTTTAGGATTTTCGGTATTTAACTCATTATAGTATTAAAATTTATGGGTTCAAATCTAATATTTAGGTATTTTAGTAGGTTTTTACATATACAGTCAAACCTCTCTATAACAGCCTCGTTTGTTCCGAATATTTTTGGATGTTATAGAGAAGTGCTGTTATAGAGAACATATATTATAACATAACATGAAAATTGGTTCCGGAAAAAGCTTGGCTTTTATAGAGAAGTGTTGTTATATAGGGATGCTGTTATAGAGAGGTCTGAATGTATATCTATATTCTGTGTGGAAAATTATGAGTTCATATGAACCCGAAGCCGTAAGGCTACATCCGCCCCTGCCTAAATAAGGTCTCAGTTGACTAAGATCAAATCCAGCATATAAAAAAGAACCAATTCAACCAAAAGAGTATTTTAGTAAAGAACAGAGGCATTTTGGGCGGCCGACTACAACCACATTGACCATATAAATAGGAGATCTACATAACCAGTGAAGACTCAATTACCGTCCTCTGACGCACTGCTTCTCATCAGGTAACTGTATTCAAGTCGAGCCCATATTAATGAGAATACAGAATCATTCAAGTCAGACTATTTATGTCTAATCCCACCAGTCATATCCTAGTTTGAAGTGGCGAGAGGTGGATTTTCTCTTTTGCATTCGACACTCTTGGTCTTACAAGTGCAAAAAATCCAAAATTTAGCAAAACTTGACGTTACAAGAGTCCAAATCTTTTATTTAAGGATACAATGATCAGTAAACTAAAGGTAAATGGATTTGTTCTCAGTTAAATACACCTATGTTACCTTCTGATACCACCAATTGCCATGCCAGTAATAGCTTCCTCGAATGCCGGTATTACCTGAACATTTGATAAACAGCAATGCTGATGAAAACCTTTCTCACAGCTTTAAAAAGTTCTAGGAAAAAGATCAAGCATAACCAACAAAGTGCGGTAGAATCAGTATAATTTGGTTATCCCCATTTACGACATAATAACTGCATGAATAATGAAATAACACTATTTGAAACATAATGCAATTTCAAAACATGGTTTTTACACCAGAGAAAACTTAGGCATATAGCATTACTATTAAAGTATTACATCACTCTTGTCTGGAGAGCATCGGATGTTTGTTGAAGAAACTCACCTCTTGAGATCCTACTCTGAATTTGAAGAAGTCCTTATCATCTCCCTGCAGCATAATGAACCATGAAAAACATTGTAACACAAAATACTGCAAATATTGTTCCTAAAACTGTTCAATCCATATTAGTACCTCAAAAGAACCACCTTTTGTCTTGTTACGAGCTTCAAATATGCGACCATAATAACCTATCGTGTAACCATCCCAGTCAACCTAAATTCAGTTGTTAAAGATACATAAACTAAAGCATCAAATAGATAACAAAGATGGTTGACAAAACAAAAAAGTAGATAAACGAAAATGTATCGATTCCAAACAATAATCAGATTAATGTAAGCTTGGAACCGCAGTTCTCTAAATTGCTTCTATAAAGGTAAATCCAAGTCAATTGATTAATAAACCTTATATTTTCTCTGCAATTATTCTCGCTAAAAACCGGCCACTAAAACAACGAATTTGGAGCGAGAGATAAATTAGAGTGAGCCATCACAGGCTTACCACCACTGTCTCTCCAATCTTTGGTGTGGGCCCACTTCCAACTCTCAAATCCTGCATGTTTTGTCAGACTCAGTCAAAATCCAGTGCAACCTATACATGAAAAACACGATAGAGCTCGTTATGTATGCTATCGTATTAGTAACCTTATACTGGAGACCTGATTGAGTTTCATTATAGTCAGGATACCGCATTTTTGTCTTCCCGTAGTCCTTTCCTCTCAATGCAGGCACTGTATGTTCAAAAATAATCAATGAATTACAGTCGTTTCCTCTCAATGTAGGCATTTTATATTATGAAAGAAATAAAAAAAAGTTTTTGGAGCAATGACCCCCTAAATTTAGAGCCAAAATGTCCCAGCTCTTCCTTAAGACAACCATAGAAGGTCAAGCTACTCGCCGATTAATAACAAACTAATGACTACAATCAATGTAATGGCAACCTCAAAAGGACTAGCATTCTAGATCTACAGTACAAAACTATATCAAGTTAGTATTGGACAATCCACTAGACAAAGAAGTTGTGAGGTGAAGTGAGAAAAAAGGAAAATGAAAAACATCTTTAGAGCATCTTAAATCAGGAGCTGTTGTAAATATCTGCAAAGCCGAGTTTCTTCGTCTCCAATAGCCAGATGTACAATTGGAAAAGGAAAGAAGAAAAACATAGAAATCTTTCTCAAGAGCTTATATTCAACTTCAAATTCATCTGCACTTATTGATGCCACTCAAATAATCCAAGATTTAAACTTGATGTGTTTGACTTTTAAGGTTCTTAGCACTAAACTTGATGTACTTTTGAAAGTATGGGTTTAGAATTTAATATTTGTTGACATTTTAGTGTGTTTTCACATATGCATCTATACTGAGTTTCAAAAATATTTGCTCAGTTGAACCCATTAAAATAGGCTCCATCCGCCTCCGAGTCGCCACGTCCCAAGGCCAAAAGAAAGATAAATTATTTAATATTAAAATAAAATCATCCCAAATAGAGGGGAATGGATTCAGAGGATTCATATAACCAAACTCAACTAGCTTGGTATTGAGTCACGGTAGATTGAAAGATTGATTACTAACGACACATTTCCCTGCCAATAGATAAAAAAGGCTTGCGGGTAGGTCCATAGGAACTCTATTGGTAATATGTGGAGTCGGGTACTGCCTTTGGGAAATGGGTTCATCTGAACGAGCATTTTCAATGTTGGAGCATGTGTGTGTGTGTGAAAAAAGTGCTTCAGTGCACTAAGCTCCCTCTATGAGAGGGGTCCGGGAAGGGTTGGACGGCATTGAGTCTATTTTATGTTCCGTTGCCTTAGCTTGTATTTCTGTAAGAGGTTCTTTCCAAGGCTTCAACTCGTGACCTCTTGGTCATGCGGCGACAACTCCTACATATAATTAGTTCGATCCTAAAAATCTTAAAGGTTAAAGCTATCGAGTTTAAATCTTGCTCCGCCTAAGAAAAAATAGAAATAAAATAAAATGTAGATATATAGGAGAGGATATTACTGTCAGCAAATTCAGCTGCCTTCCCAGCATTACAAATGGTTGCTGCTAAAAATCCCACTGATGACAACAACACTCCCCTTCGATCGACTACAGTTCTACAATCCGAGCTTTCATTACCATCTGAGGCCAATTAAAAAGAATTGAATTAATTAAAATTTCACAATAATAGGAAGAAAATAAACTATGAAGAAACTGAAAATATTACCAACCAGAGCAACTGGATAAGTCAATATTTGGTTCCCTAAATGTTGTACATACAATTTGCCGTTGCCCAAACTAATAAAACCAATAAATTAGTAGTACAATTGAAGTAAAAGAAGAAAAAATTGAAAAGTGAGATAGTAGTTAGTATAAGTCTTACCGTAGAAGTAGAAGAAGAAATCTTGGTAAAGATTAATGAATTTGGGAATGATCCCAGAGATGAAAAAGACGCCGTCGCCATTTTAGTAGAATCAGCTCAAAACTAACAGCTGATGCTATCGGATATGGATTGATAGTTGAAGGAGAGAGAAGCTTCGCGGGAAGGAATTAACGGCCTCAGATTTTCTTCTTCTTATGCCGTTCATTTGACCATCTTACCCTTCTAATGTGAAGAAGTCACTTTTCAAGGTAAGAAACAAAAAAAAAAAATTGATTGGGGAGTGAAATAATTTTCGAAGGAAAAAAATATTATATATAGAAAATCCGAGTGTTTGATGAAAATTTTAAGTATTAGATATTTGTAAGAATGTATAGGTACTGGTCGGAATTGTTATGAAATATAATTCAAAGTAACAATATAAAATTAGAAAAAACAATTTCAAAGATATAGAGAGAAAGAGAAGAAATATTTTTATTTCTTCTTTAATTGTGTTATATTTCCTATCTACAGGGGCGGCTCAACGGTGTTTGGGGCCTAAAACCAAACTTTAATGAGGGACCCTAAGTTTTTCGGTATTTAAAAACTCATTTAGTAAAATTTTATTTAAAGTTTATTTTTCTAGTTTTTTGAGATGTAAAATTATTAATAATTATTTATAATCTATTTCTTGACTAGGATTATATATGTTTCTACTTTCTAGGATTATTATTCAATTCTTTTAGGATTTTCTAATTTTCCAAAAAAATCTATGACTCACCAATTTCTTCTTCTTCTTCTTCTTGGATTCCATTATCGTCTAGCTCAACTATATTAGTGATTTGTTCATCTACCATAAATTTTTCCCTAATTTTTTATCTAACATTTTTATTGTTCGCTAAAATATTATCAAGCGCTCCTTTTTGGGATTGTATTAAAGTTTCAATTCATCTATTTTTTGGTATTTTTAATACGCGGATTCATATTTTCTTGTTGACATATTAAAATTCTAATAAATAAATAAAAAGATGATACATATACTTACAAATAAAAGATATCAAAAAATAACAAATTCTAGATACAAAGTAATAAGAAAAGTACGGAACAATTGAACCTGGTTTAACAAACAATCATAGATAACTTGATATTACTTTTGTTGCTTCAATATTTTTGGTGCAATGCCGGAAAATCTTGACAAAAAAAGGGTTGCAATTGCTTTTTGCTAGCTTACTTGACGGAATATTTTATGAGATAGTGGACTTGTAAGTAAGGAAAGAGAAAGTAATCAAAGTAATATGGTCCTGTGATAATGACGATAGTGTATAAAGGAGGCAAGAAACATATTCACACGTAAAGTTTAGGTATGAATCCCAAAAATATACAAGAGTGTGTTGCTCAAGTGGTGAGCACCCTCCACTTTCAATCAATAGGTTGTGAGTTCGAGTCACCTAGAACAACGTGGGGAGCTCTTGGAGGGAGGATAAAAAAAATCCCAAAGGTAACTATTCCTATTACCAAATTATCTCTTATTTCCTTTTTCATGAAAAATCCACTTTTTCTTTGATATATTAGATATTGTTTTTTAAAAATTATCATATGCAGCTATTTAATATTAGAAATTTTTGGGGGCTCTATAGATATGGGGCCTCAAGCAGTTGCTTGAGTTGCCTTACCATCGGGCCGCCCTGCCTATCTATTACAAGACATTTATATAGGCATGAAAAGTAAAAAATCACTATTGTACAATAGTGAGTGGAATGGCCACTATTTAGTGGAATTGCCACTATTGAGTGGAATGGTCACTACATAAATATGCCATTGAATTTGTTATTAAACATTTGAAAGAAAGATCATGGGGAGGATATGGTGTAACAACCTGGCTTGTCGTTTTAATAATTTACGCCTCGTTCAGCGACTAAAGGTCTCGAAAAATTTCATAATATGTATTATGACCCGCGAGTATGGTCGAGTTTGATTTTCGGAAGATTCGGAATTTAATTAAAAGAACAATTCTTATTTAGAAGCTTAAACGGAAAGAGTTGATCGGAGAGCTGACTTTTAAGCAAACGATCCCGGAATGGAATTTCAATGATGGTAATAACTTCGTATGATGATTTCGGACTTAGGTGTATATTCGGATTCGGATTTGAAAGTCCATAGGACAATTCGACGCATTTTGGCGAAAGTTGGAAAATAGAAGATTTTTGGAAAGTCCGATCGAAGGTTGAATTTTTGATAAAGAGGTCGGATTTCGATTCCAAAAAATTGAATAGTTCTATTACATCATATATGACTTGTGTGCAAAATTTAAAGTCATTCCGGATTGATTTGATACGTTTCGGCGCAAAATATAGAAGTTGGAAGATTTGAAAATTCATAATTCGATTCGATGCGTGATTCGTAATTTCGGTATTGTTTGAATGAATTTGAGACCTCGAGTGAGTCCGTTTTAGGTTATGAAACTTCTTGTTATGTTTAGACGGGTGTCCCGGGGGCCTCGAGTGTGTTTCGGATGGGCCACGTGTCATTTCCTCCTATTTTGAACTACTGTTTTTTGTCATCTCTTGTTCTTCTTCGCGATCGCGAAGTGCCTTTCGCGTTCGCGTAGTGTTTTGCTGACCCGCCTCATATTTCCTCTTCGTGCGCATTCATGCTCTCGCGTTCGCGAAGGTCTGCTTTTTTCCTCTTCGCGATCCCGTCTCTCTTCCCGCTTTCGCGAAGGCATGCCACCCCATCCTTCGCATTCGCGCACCCCTTCACGCATTCGCGTAGCCCAGTCATTTGACCATCAAATTTCCTCTCCGCGTTCGCGAAGCATATCTGGGCAGTTTTCCTTCTTCGTGAACGCGAGTAGTCTTCCGCGTTCACGATGCTTTAACACCTGGGGAGAATAAATAGTACTATATTCCGAGGGTTTGTCATTTTCACTATTTTGGAGTTCTAGAGCTCGGTTTTGAGCCATTCTTTATAGGTTTTTCAAGAAAATCGATTGGGTAAGTGTTCTTCACTTAGAATTTATTATATTCCATGATTTTATCTTTATTTTTATCATTTAATTTATGTTTTGAGTTGAGAAAAATGGAAAAATCATGATTTGAGGGACGGATAGGTATCAGATTTGATAATGAAAATATGGTTGAACTCATATCGGAATGGGTATTCGGATTTCGTGAAAATTATATCGGGTTCCGAGAGGCAAGCCTCGCGTTGACTTTTATTGACTTTTTAGAATAAATTTTTAAGTCGACGTTTTATTATTCGAAATTATTTTCGATGAATTTTAATGAAGTTATAAAATTAATTTATATAGATTTGAGCAGTTGGAGGTCAATTCAAGTAAGAAGACCATTTTGGAATATCGGCATAACTTCAAAAAGGTAAGTATCTTGCCTAACCTTGAGTGGGGAAAATTCACCTTAGGCATTGAGTCTTATGTGCAATTTGTGTAATTAAAAACCATGTACGCGAGGTGACAAGTATGTACTTGGTTTATATGTTCAAATTACATTGGCTAAAATCCGTAGACGCTCTTATGTATTAAATTAAAAATTATTGACAATTATTAAATCCTCTATTTGTCATGCCTAGATCCTTGTTTGTTGAAATTATTTTTATACGATGATTTGGTGTGATTGTCACCTTGATTTTATGTGAAATATTATTTTGTTGAGTTGTTCACTCCCGTATATTTTGTTAAGATTTTTTGTTCACATTATGGTCGAGCCATAGGCTTCTTAGTGGCAAGTTGTAATATTCGAGCACTTGATGTGCAATCTGTGATAAGTTGTAATATTTGAGCACTTGATATGCAATCTGTGATATGTTGTAATATTTGAGCACTTGAGGTGCAATTTATGAAATGTGATATTGGCACGTTATATTGTGGGGAGGTTTATTCGGGTGTTTGCACGAGGTTTCTGTCCGTGCTATTATTACTATTGATTTATGCACATGCGGCGTGACAAGGCGGGCTATATATATATATATATATATATGGGCTTGCGCATGTGGCAAGATATATGGGTTTGCGCATGTGGCGAGGCAAAGCGGGCATTTACATTATTATTGTGCGTGGCAAGACAAGGTGGGCTATGTCGGAAATTGAATTGCGATGACTTGTGATAGCCTGGGGGAATTGTTGTTATTGCATTTTTACTTTGGGATTACGAGGCGGTACCTCGGGAGATCCCCTTGTCTTACATATTTATTTTTGGGACTACGAGGCGGTACCTCGGGAGATCCCTTGTTGAGCATTTACTTTTGGGACTACGAGACGGTATCTCGGGAGTGCCCTTTTGTTGACATCTCTCTATGGTTGCACTTGACTTTGGTTATTTTGTATTTCCGTGATAGGTAAATCCTTGTGATATGTCGTGATGTATTATTTGATTTTTACTGTGTTTGTATTCCTTGTTGTATTGTGTTCTTGGGCTTTTTAGTACGAGACTCTGAAGATTTATATTCCTGGTTTTTACCGATTTTCGATGACTGAGTTGCTTTAAATAAAAGAAGTTACTATTATGTTTTGAATTAATAAGTTTTACATCCGAAGCAATAGATTATCTGATGTTTTATTTAAATTGAAATGTCATTTTTCTTTACTCAAACTATTTCTAAAATAAACTCATTTCTTTGTTGAATTCTTACTTGGTTTAAAAATTGTAACCTTACTTTATTGAAAATAAATTAATCGTGTGGATCTTATGTATTGAAATATTTGGCACAAGAGTTGTTCGTGCGGTTGTGATTAGAGATATAGGCACGAGGTGCCGTGAGGATATGAAAGGGGTCGAGAACCATATTTTATGATTATGATATGAGATATTTATTTGGAAGTGTTTTATATTCGAAGGATACTTATTTGAAAAAATATATTTGGAGGGTATTTATTTGAAGAGATTATATGTGAAAGACTTGTTTAATTAGTTGTTCATGTGTTCTTATTCGTCTGAGTAATAATTATGGTATTCTTGTTACCTTACTGTTTATAGCACTAGTGGATTATTGTTGCTATCACTGCTATTTGTTTTCGATTAATTTAGTATGGGTCGTGACGAGTGCCCGAGTTCTACCTATCGAACACCCCTAAGCATTTGTCTAAGATATAAACATGAAATAAGTGTAGGTCATGCATAACGTCTGGAAATAAACTACTAATTCATATGAACAACCTACGTGTGAACAACATACGTGGGAAACACATGCCCAAAAGACAAATATACATATATATACGGAATACGGTAGGGCGAGCCGACAAGGCCACATACTATATAACTATACATGACTGTCTACAGACCTCTATTAGAGTGTACAACTATATAAAGGACGGGATGCAAACACATCATACCAAAACTCAAAGCAGCTTCGGATCAAATGGAGCTCACCAACTCTCACTGATCAAGGATCCTAAGAAGGGGGACCGTCAACCTGTCTACCTATACCTACGGGCATGAAACGCAGCGTCCCCGGGCAAAAGGGACGTTAGTACGAATAATGTACTAAGTATGTAAGGCATGAAAATCAGTACATAAAAGACAAAAATGAAACATGGGGTAAAGAATTCCACCTGTGAGTCTAAATAACTTTGTGAATCCTAAAACATTTATAATGTCATGCACATGCGTGTAAATGTCGTATCATGCATAGGTATAGGTGTACATAACATCATCAAGCCTCTGAGGACATCCCACCATATCATCTCGGCCACAGTGAGTAAAATCATCAACATATACCAACTGATCAGGTGGTGGTGCGTATATAATGCCGTAATTTTTTCTCATATCCCATATACATATAATATACACGTATATAATGCCATCTGGTCATGAGTCAATGTACATGTATAAATAAATGAAATGCATAAGAAATACGTTAATAAGATTTCTCGAATATCATAAAATCAATATGCCTTTCGGACAAACTTTATCAAATACGTATTTTTCTGAGACCCATGAACATAGGATATAATAATAATTCACATGGGGAATTAAAAATATAGACACCCCTAGTATTTCTATGAATAGAGTCATTTATGAAAGTTGCATATTTTGCTCGCTTCGTTTGTATCATTTGGATCATGCCAAAAAGAAAGAAGGGATAGCCTTAACATACCTCAAGTCACCAATGCAACTCAACAACAAGCTTATGACAACTAGCGCGCCAACCCTATAACAAAGAAATATATGTACAATTTAGATGGTGGTAGTATATTACGTATCTCAAATGATACCTCGATTCTAAAATAAAACGGGCAGCATTTCCCCTGATTTTACTGCTCCCTCAAGCCTACTATAGGCGCGATACAAACATAATACAATCAGCAACTCAAAACCAACCTAATTATAATTCGGGACCTTCAATAAGTTATCAATTAGCCTGTAACTACAACGACGAGCGATCAGGCGTTTCTCCACGCCCTTTTTATCCTTCCAAACTCCATAAATCAGCAGCACAATAGACATCCCAAAAGCAACATGAAACAGCCCATAAAACAGTCCACTACAAGTCAAATAACTCGAACTCACGGCTTCTGATCACCGTCCCGTGGGGTCTAACTATTAGGAAACGAATTTATCAACTTTTCTTGATATTTTAAAGCTTAAATACAGAAATTAGGAATTTTATTATCTATTAAATATGTTCCAAAACTCAAACTACAAAGAAAAAGAGAGGCGATATAGCGATACTTACGTCGTAGGGATCGTTCTAATGTTATCTCTTCTCGATTTCGTACCCGAGATGTTAGTATTGTTTGAAGCACTATTAGAGAGCTCAAGGACCGTTTTTATGGTGTCCTCTGGTCGTATTTTTTGTAAAAATTAAGAGAGAGAGAGAGAGAGAGAGAGAGAGACGAGTTAAAACATATATATCAACTTTTGAAAAGTCAAAGAGGTGCTAGCTTGGCACCCTCTCATTTTCCCATCTTCCGACACTTATATCTTTTTATCCGGATGTCGTATGAACGAACGGTTAAGAGCGTTGGAAACTACATTCCAAGACCTTCAATTTGGTATATAATACGTCCCAAAATACCTCATATAGCACACGAAATATATTTCTCAAAAAGCTTTGTTACAGGGAAAATCCTTAGTTGGTTTTTTCGCAACTTTAATCAGATTTTCCCAAATTTTATATGTTTTATCCAAACATCATATATAGTCATATTATGACTTTAAACTCATTTAAATCATGATTAATAAGTCTCATATTCATTATACGTCACCTTGGGACGCACAGGGTGTAACAATCTTCCCCCCTTAGAAACATTCGTTCTCGAATGTTAAACTCCCAGAGATTTATAAAAAGTTTTGCAGAGTCTCCTCTGTAATTGTACCACTACCAACCTGTCAGACAGAATACCCAGCAATACAAAGCCACACAGAGCCACAATCATCAATAACACTAATAGTCTCACACGACCAATGACAATAACTAATATAAGAATCAATACCATATACGTACCTAAGGTTGTGATGTCTCAGTACGATCCTCCTCCGAAAGCAGAAACAAGTAAGGATACCTAGACTTCATGTCTTCTTCATCTTCCCAAGTCATCTCTTCCACATTATTGTTCCTCCAAAGTACTTTAACCGAAGATACGTCTTTAGTTCTCAATCTCCGAACCTATTTATCTAGTATAGCAATAGGAGCTTCCTCATATGATAGATGCTCTGTGACCTGAACATAGTCAATTGGAACGACTCTAGAAATAACTCCAATACACTTGCGGAGCATAGACACGTGAAAAACTGGATGTACTGACTCCAAGTTGTAAGGAAAGTCTGACGCATATGCTACCTGACCTACTCTGCGTATGATCTTATAAGGTCCAATGTAGAGAGGGATAATCTTTCCTTTCTTACCGAATCTCATAAAGCCTTTCATCGGTGATACCTTTAGGAATACCCAGTCATCTACCTGAAACTCCAAGTCTCGTTGTCGATTATCTGCATATGACTTCTGACGACTCTGAGTTGCCAATAGCCTTTCCCGTATAAGTTTAATCTTCCCAACTTCCTGTTCTACCAACTCTGGTCCTACTAACTTAGTTTCTCCAACCTCGAACCATTCCATAGGAGACCTGCACTTTCGTCCGTAAAGAGCTTCGTATGGAGCCATCTGAATGATGGAATGATAACTATTATTATAAGCGAACTCAATAAGTGGAAGATGATCATCCCACTTACCCCTTAAGTCCATCACACAAGCTCGTAGCATATCTTCCAGTGTCTGAATAGTATACTCAGCCTGACCGTCTGTCTGGGGATGAAATGTTGTACTAAGACTCACCTGAGTGTAACGAGCCGACCGGTCGTTTTGAATATTATAACCCCATTCCCCCATTTACTGATCAATTTATGCCTTGATATTGATTTATGACTTATCGGGTTAGGTGGTTCGGGTCCGGAAGGAATTCGGAGTGAAATGAGACACTTAGTCTCATAATTGAAAAACAAATTAAGTTAGAAAAGTAAACCGGATATGGACCTATGTGTAAAAGACATCGGATTCAAATTTTGATAATTCCAATAGCTACATATGGTGATTTAGGACTTAGGAGCGTGTCCGAAAGAATTTTTGGAGGTCCGTAGAGGAATTAGACTTGAAATGCCGAAAGTTGAATTTTTTGGAAGTTTGACCGAGGGATTGACTTTTTGATATCGGGGTCGAAATCCGATTCTGAAAATTTTAATAGGAATGTTATGTAATTTATGACTTGTGTGCAAATTTTGAGGTCAATTAGACGTGATTTGATAGGTTTCGGCGTTATTTGTAGAAATTAAAATTTTCAAAGTTCAATAGACTTGAATTGGGGCGTAATTCATGGTTTTAGCATTGTTTGAGGTAATTTGAGGATACGAATAAGTTCGTATGATGTTTTAGGACTTGTTGGTATATTTGGTTGAGGTCCCGAGGGCCTCGGGTGAGTTTCGGATGGTTAACGGATCAAAAATTAAACTACAATAGCTGCTGCAATTTCCTTCTGTTGGAAATTTCTTCTGCCAGAAATTGAGCCCAGATATGAGCCTAGATTGAACCCAGGGTCGAGGGCCACGATCGAATCCATGATCGATCCCAGGGTCGAGGGTCACGGTCGAAGGCAGGGTCGAAGACATGATCGAAGGCCAGGGTCGAGGGCCATGATCGAGGATCGGGATCGAAGCCAGGATCGAGGCCCAGGATCGAGGCTTAGGATCGAGGACCAGGATCGAGGGCCAGGATCAAGGACTAGGATCTAGGACTAGGATCGAGTACCTCGATCGAAGGCCAAGATCGAGGCAGAACTGAGGTTGTTTGGGCAGAATTATAAAAATAGGGACTTCGTCTCATTCGCCATTTTTGACAAATTGGAGCTTGAGGAGAGGCGATTTTTGATATATTTTCAAGGAAAACTTGAGGTAAGTCCTTTGTGATCATTTGTAGTCCATAATATTGAATTATCATCGAATAATCCGACTAGATTACATGATTTTGAAGTGTAAATCGGAGATTGGAACGTAGAAATTTGAAAATAAGATTTGTAGATTTGAGGGTCGAGTTGAGGTCAGAATTTGGTAAAATTGGTATGGGTAGACTCGTGATTGAATGGGCTTTCGGATTTTATAACTTTTGTC
Source organism: Nicotiana tabacum (assembly GCF_000715075.1). Classification (NCBI taxonomy): domain Eukaryota; kingdom Viridiplantae; phylum Streptophyta; class Magnoliopsida; order Solanales; family Solanaceae; genus Nicotiana; species Nicotiana tabacum. The sequence goes on along the minus strand of NC_134102.1, from coordinate 15,159,185 downwards.
AAATTCCCAGATGTGGGCCCCACGGGCAATTTTTGAGCTAAAATTCGAATTTTTATGAAAAACTAGCATTTTCTTATGGAATTAATTCCAATAAATTAATTTGACTGAAACGAAGTATTTATGGCTAGATTCGAGGCGTTTGGAGACCAATTCACAAGGAAAGGACATTGTAGAATAAGAATTTCACGGCTTGAGGTAAGTAACAGTTTTAAATCTGGTCCTGAGGGGATTGTGACTTGGTCGTCCCGGAAAAATGTAAAGTTGAATAATTTGTTGCTAGCTCTATGCTCTCTATGTGTTGATAAAATTTAACTGTAAATCATGTTAGAAATCATGCTTTGGCTATGTGATAGTACTGTTGGGACACACAAAGGTCGCGTACTTGTTGAATTGCTTGCTAAATGCTATACGTACTGAGTCTCAGCTTTTACTTACACATTTTATCTCAGTCTCTGTTATTATTATTGATACATCATATCATTGTTGTTTGGGATGATTTAATGATTATTAAGAGCCCGAGAGACTGGAGAGATTTATGACTGAGTGAGGCTGAGGGCCTGATTGTGAGATATTGATACTATAGCACGTGAGTTGTCCGAGCAGCACGTGAGTTGGCCATGCGGATCCTTATATTATACGATAGCATGTGAGTTGGCCGTGCAGCACGTGAGTTGGCCGTGTGGATCCTTATATTATACTATAGCACGTGAGCTGGCCGTGTAGCACGTGAGTTGGCCGTGCGGATCCAGATAGTTATATTATGGCACGTGAGTTGTCCGTGCAGCAAGTACGCGATGTGATTATTTTGGAGGTGACGCACATGCTAGGTAACGGGCTTGTGGGCTTGCACCGAGGAGATTGTGACTTGGTCCGTCCCGGGAAAATGTAAAGTTGAATAATTTGTTGTTAGCTCTATGCTCTCTATGTGTTGATAAAATTTAACTGTAAATCATGTTAGAAATCATGCTTTGGCTATGTGATAGTACTATTGGGACCCACAGAGGTCGCGTACTTGTTGAATTGCCTGCTAAATGCTATATGTATTGAGTCTCAACTTTTACTTACACATTTTATCTTAATCTCTGTTATTATTATTGATACATCATATCATTGTTGTTTGGGCTGATTTCATGATTATTAAGAGCCCGAGAGACTGGAGAGATTTATGACTGAGTGAGGCCGAGGGCCTGATTGTGAGATATTGATACTATAGCACGTGAGTTGTCCGAGCAGCACGTGAGTTGGCCATGCGGATCCTTCTATTATACGATAGCATATGATTTGGTCGTGCAGCACGTGAGTTGGCCGTGTGGATCCTTATATTATACTATAGCACGTGAGTTGGCCGTGCGGATCCAGATAGTTATATTATGGCACGTGAGTTGTCCGTGCAGCAAGTACGCGATGTGATTATTTTGGAGGTGACGCACATGCTAGGTAACACGCTTATGGGCGTGCACCGAGGGGATTGTGACTTGGTCCGTCCCGGGAAAATGTAAATTTGAATAATTTGTTGTTAGCTCTATGCTCTCTATGTGTTGATAAAATTTAACTATAAATCATGTTAGAAATCATGCTTTGGCTATGTGATAGTACTGTTGGGACCCACAAAGGTCGCGTACTTGTTGAATTGCCTGCTAAATGCTATATGTACTGAGTCTCAGCTTTTACTTACACTTTTTATCTCAGTCTCTGTTATCATTATTGATACATCATATCATTGGTGTTTGGGCTGATTTCATGATTATTAAGAGCCCGAGAGACTGGAGAGATTTATGACTGAGTGAGGCCGAGGGCCTGATTGTGAGATATTGATACTATAGCACGTGAGTTATCCGTGCAGCACGTGAGTTGGCCGTGCGGATCCTTATATTATACTATAGCACGTGAGTTGGCCGTGCAGCACGTGAGTTGGCCGTGTGGATCCTTATATTATACTATAGCACGTGAGTTGGCCGTGTAGCACGTGAGTTGGCCGTGCGGATTCAGATAGTTATATTATGGCACGTGAGTTGTCCGTGTAGCAAGTATGCGATGTGATTATTTTGGAGGTGACGCACATGCTAAGTAACACGCTTGTGGGCTTGCACCGAGGGGATTGTGATTTGGTCCGTCCCGGGAAAATGTAAAGTTGAATAATTTGTTGTTAGCTCTATGCTCTCTATGTGTTGATAAAATTTAACCATAAATCATGTTAAAAATCATGCTTTGGCTATGTGATAGTACAATTGGGACCCACAAAGGTCGCGTACTTGTTGAATTGCCTGCTAAATGCTATATGTACTGAGTCTCAGCTTTTACTTACACATTTTATCTCAGTCTCTGTTATTATTATTGATACATCATATCATTGTTGTTTGGGCTACTTTCATGATTATTAAGAGCCCGAGAGACTGGATAGATTTATGACTGAGTGAGGCCGAGGGCCTGATTGTGAGATATTGATACTATAGCACGTGAGTTATCCGTGCATCACGTGAGTTGGCCGTGCGGATCCTTATATTATACTATAGCACATGAGTTGGCCGTGCAGAACGTGAGTTGGCCTTGTGGATCCTTATATTATACTATAGCACGTGAGTTGGCCGTGTAGCACGTGAGTTGGCCGTGCGGATCCAGATAGTTATATTATGGCACGTGAGTTGTCCGTGCAGCAAGAACGCGATGTGATTATTTTAGAGGTGACGCAACATGCTAAGTAACACACTTGTGGGCGTGCACTGAGGGGATTGCGACTTGGTCCGTCCCGGAAAAATGTAAAGTTGAATAATTTGTTGTTAGCTCTATGCTCTCTATGTGTTGATACAATTTAACTGTAAATCATGTTAGAAATCATGCTTTGGCTATGTGATAGTACTGTTAGGACCCACAAAGGTCGCGTACTTGTTGAATTGCTTGCTAAATGCTATACGTACTGAGTCTCAGCTTTTACTTACACATTTTATCTCAGTCTCTGTTATTATTATTGATACATCATATCATTGGTGTTTGGGCTGATTTCATGATTATTAAGAGCCCGAGAGACTGGAGAGATTTACGACTGAGTGAGGCCGAGGGCCTAATTGTGAGATATTGATACTATAGCACATGAGTTATCCGTGCAGTACGTGAGTTGGTCGTGCGGATCCTTATATTATACTATAGCACGTGCGTTGGTCGCGCAGCACGTGAGTTGGCCGTGTGGATCCTTATATTATACTATAGCACGTGAGTTGGGCGTGTAGCACGTGAGTTGTCCGTGTAGCAAGTACGCGATGTGATTATTTTGGAGGTGACGTACATGCTAAGTAACACGCTTGTGGGCTTGCACCTAGGGGATTGTCATTTGGTCCGTCCCGGGAAAATGTAAAGTTGAATAATTTGTTGTTAGCTCTATGCTCTCTATGTGTTGATAAAATTTAACCGTAAATCATGTTAGAAATCATGCTTTGGCTATGTGATAGTACCATTGGGACCCACAAAGGTCGCGTACTTGTTGAATTGCCTGCTAAATGCTATATGTACTGAGTCTCAGCTTTTACTTACACATTTTATCTCAGTCTCTGTTATTATTATTGATACATCATATCATTGTTGTTTGGGCTGATTTCATGATTATTAAGAGCCCGAGAGACTGGAGAGATTTATGACTGAGTGAGGCCGAGGGCCTGATTGTGAGATATTGATACTATAGCACGTGAGTTATCCGTGCAGCACGTGAGTTGGCCGTGCGGATCCTTATATTATACTATAGCACATGAGTTGGTCGTGCAGCACGTGAGTTGGCCGTGTGGATCCTTATATTATACTATAGCACGTGAGTTGGCCGTGTAGCAAGTGAGTTGGCCGTGCGGATCCAGATAGTTATATTATGGCATGTGAGTTGTCCGTGCAGCAAGTACGCGATGTGATTATTTTGGAGGTGACACACATGCTAGGTAACACGCTTGTGGGCGTGCACCGAGGGGATTGTGACTTGGTCCGTCCCGGGAAAATGTAAAGTTGAATAATTTATTGTTAGCTCTATGCTCTCTATGTGTTGATAAAATTTAACTGTAAATCATGTTATTAATTATGCTTTGGCTATGTGATAGTACTGTTGGGACCCATAGAGGTCGCGTACTTGTTGAATTGCCTACTAAATTCTATATGTACTAAGTCTTTGCTTTTACTTACACATTTTATCTCAGTCTCTGTTATTATTATTGATACATCATATCATTGTTGTTTGGGCTGATTTCATGATTATTAAGAGCCCGAGAGGCTGGAGAGATTTACGACTGAGTGAGGCCGAGGGCCTGATTGTGAGATATTGATACTATAGTACGTGAGTTGTCCGTGCATCACGTGAGTTGGCCGTGCGGATTCTTGTATTATACTATCGATGTGAGTTGGCCGTGCAGCACGTGAGTTGGCCGTGTGGATCCTTATATTATACTATAGCACGTGAGTTGGCCGTGTAGCACGTGAGTTGGCCGTGCGGATCCATATAGTTATATTATGGCACGTGAGTTGTCCGTGCAGCAAGTACGCGATGTGATTATTTTGGAGGTGACGCACATGCTAGGTAACAGGCTTGTGGGCGTGCACCGAGGGGATTGTGACTTGGTCCGTCCCGGGAAAATGTAAAGTTGAATAATTTGTTGTTAGCTCTATGCTCTCTATGTGTTGATAAAATTTAACTGTAAATCATGTTATTAATTATGCTTTGGCTATGTGATAGTACTGTTGGGACCCATAGAGGTCGCGTACTTGTTGAATTGCCTGCTAAATGCTATATGTACTGAGTCTCAGCTTTTACTTACACATTTTATCTCAGTCTCTGTTATTATTATTAATACATCATATCATTATTGTTTGGGCTGATTTCATAATTATTAAGATCCCGAGAGACTGGAGATATTTATGACTGAGTGAGGCCGAGGGTCTGATTGTGAGATATTGATACTATAGTACGTGAGTTGTCCGTACAACACGTAAGTTGGCCGTGCAGATTCTTATATTATACTATAGCATGTAAGTTGGCCGTGCAACACATGAGTTGGCCATGTGGATCCTTATATTATACTATAGCACATGAGTGGGCTGTGTAGCACGTGAGTTGGCCGTGCGGATCCAGATAGTTATATTATGGCACGTGAGTTGTCCGTGCAACACGTGAGTTATCCGTGCAGATTATAGCGCTTGGGCTGTAGGAGCCCCTCCGGAGTCTGTACACCCCCAGTGAGCGCGGGTACCCATTGAGAGTGAGTGATGAGGGCTGGGAGCCCAGTGAGTGATTGTTGTCCTCAGAGGTTGTTCTTGATTTCCACTTGTTGTTGCACTTAGTTGCTATCTGTCATTGTTGTGAAATATCTGAAAGATTTTTATATACGGATTACATGAACAGGAACTGTATAAAAATTGATTTGACATTAAACTGCCAGATTTGATAGCATGTCTATTCTTTGCTAGAATTACTGAAAATGAACCATAACTGTGTAGATTATTACTATCTCCAGTTCCCTATTTATTAGCGTTACTTGCTGAGTTGGTTGTACTCATACTACACCCTGCACTTTGTGTGCTGATCCAGGTGTTCCCGGACATAGCAGGTGTTGATCCTTTCGCGCGGTTGATTTACAGGAGATTTTGAGGTAGCTGTCGTATTTTGCAGACCTTGTCTCTCCTTCTCTATCTTTTTATTTACTGTATTTGGTCTCAGACTATTATAGACCATATTTTTCTAGACTTGTATTCATATTAGATGCTCATGTACTCAGTGACACCAGGTATTTTGGGAAGTGTTCGTATCGGTATTTGTGGGATTATGTATTGTATTTAAAATATTACATTTTCAAACTTAAAAGAAATTGTATATCATTGAGATTTTTGGCCTGCCTAGTATTGAAATAGGCGCCATCACGACAGGTTAGGATTTGGGGTCGTGACACTGAGTCCCCAATCCATTTTGGAAGGACCTCCAGAAATTAGTTGTAAACTGAGCACCTCTATCTGAGATAATAGATATAGGGACACCATGAAGTCTATCAATAATAACCCATATAGAATCGAACTTACACTGGGTATGAGGTAAGCCTATGATGAAATCCATGTTAATCACTTCCCATTTCCAAGTCGGAATCTCTATAGCCTGCAATAATCCATCGGGTTTCTGATGCTCAATCTTAACCTGCTGACAATTTGGGCACTGAGCAACAAACTCTACTATATCCTTCTTCATTCCGTCCCACCAGTATATTCCCCTGATATCATGATACATTATAGTCGCTTCTGGATGAATAGAATAACGAGAATAGTTAGCATCTCCCATAACCTGCTGGCGCAACCCTACCACATTAGGAGCATATAATCGACCTCGATATCTGAGGACTCCATCTCCTGTAATCTCAAATGGTGTCTTCTCCTTTTGAGGGGTAGTATCTCTGTAGTGAGCTAGCACAGGATCTTCATACTGGCGTTCTTTCACTTCAGTTACTAGAGAGGATGTTGCCGTATCCTGAATAGTAACTCCGGTACCACCTGAATCTAGTAATCGAACTCCAAGATTAGCTAGCTGATGAATCTCACGAGCTATCTCACTCTTCTCTGGCTGTAAATATGATAAGCTATCCATAGATCTACGATTGAGGGCATCAGCTACTACATTCGCCTTTCCTGGATGGTATAAAATATCAACATCATAGTCTTTTAGTAGCTCCAACCATCGCCTCTGACGTAAATTCAATTCCTTTTGCTTGAATATATACTGAAGGCTTTGATGGTCGGTATATATATATATCAACATGAATGTCATACAAATAGTGCCTCCATATTTTTAGTGTATGAATCACGGCGTCTAACTCTAAATCGTGGGTCGGGTAGTTCTTCTCGTGGTTTCTTAGTTGTCTAGAAGCATAAATGATAACACTACCATGTTACATCAATACACAACCCAATCCAACGCCCGAAGCGTCACAATAGATAGCATAACCATCGGTCCCTTCTGGAAGTGTCAGAATCGGTGCTGACGTCAATCTGTCCTTCAATGCTTGGAAACTCTCTCACAAGCATCAGTCCACTGAAACTTAGTTCCCTTATGGGTCAACTTTGTCGATGGTGCTGAGAGGGAAGAAAACCCCTCTACAAATCTCCTGTAATAACCTGCCAAACCCAAGAAGCTACGAACCTCTGTCGGTGTCGTGGGTCTAGGCCAAGTCTTCACTGCCTCAATCTTTTGTGTATCGACCCGGATACCCTCACCCGAAATAATATGACCAAGGAAGGCTACAGAATTCAACCAGAATTCACATTTAGAGAATTTTGCATACAACTTCCTTTCTTGTAGATCTCTGAGCACAGTACGCAAATTATCTGCATGCTCACCCTCTGAACGAGAATAAACCAAAATATCATCTATAAATACAATCATGGACAGATCTAGAAAGGGTCTGAACACACGGTTTATCAAGTCCATGAATACCACTGGGAATTGGTCAAACCGAACGACATAACATGAACTCAAAGTGCCCGTATCTGGTCCTAAATAATGTCTTCAGAATATCCTTCTCTCTAACCCTTACCTGATGGTACCCCGACCTCAAGTCTATCTTTGAAAAACACCTGGCACCGTGCAACTAATCAAATAAATCATCAATCCTTGAGAGCGGGTACTTATTCTTGATCGTCGCATTATTTAATTGTTTGTAATCAATACACATCCGCAAGGAACCATCTTTCTTTATCATAAATAACACAAGTGCTCCCTACGGTGATGTACTAGGTCTGATAAAGCCTTTTTCAAGCAACTACCTCAGTTGTTCTTTTAACTCTCTCAGCTCTGCAGGTGTCATTCTATAAGGAGGAATAGATATCGGCTGAGTATCTGGTAATGTGTCAATAGAAAACTCAATCTCCCGCTCTGGCGGAAGGCCTGGAAGCTCATCGGGAAACTTATTAACCACCAGGATAGATTGAAGGGTCGGTGACTCTGCTTTCACATCATGTACCTGAACTAAGTGATAAATATAGCCCTTTATGATCATCTTCCTTGCCTTGAGATAGGAAATAAACCTACCTATCGGCGATACAGTATTACCTTTCCACTCTAGAACTGGCTCCCCTGGAAACTGGAACTGAACCATCTTTGATCTACAATCAACGTTAGCATAACAAGAAGCCAACCAATCCATACCCATTATAACATCAAATTCTATCATATCTAGCTCAATCAGGTCTGCTACTGTAGAACGACTAAGAACTACTACTATACAATCTCTATATACCCGTCTAACTAACACTGGATCCCCAACAAGTGTAGACACCTCAAAAGGTTTATTCAACTCAGGTTCTATCCCAATCTTGCTAGCAACCAACGGAGTGACATACGATAAGGTGTAACCTGGATCAATCAATGCATATACATCATATGAGAAGACTGATAATATACCTGTAAATACATCAGGTGATGACTCATGATCCTTGTCGACCCGCTAAGGCATAGATATGGTTCTGAGGATCGCTCGAGCTAGATGCTCCACTTCTGCCTCTACCATGACCAGCTGGTGCATATGATCCTTGCCCAGGGGGGCGTACTAATAATGATGAACCAGCTACAGATCCCGCTGGCTGAACTATACATGTACCTCCTCTCACCGGACAATCTCTCATAATGTTGCCTGGATAACCACAAGTATAACAAACACCCAACCCTACAAGGCACTGCCTGACATGCTGCTTACCACACTAAGCACACCATGCAGCCGACCCGCCTTTCACCTCTAAGCATCTCTAGAGAACTTCTCTAGGAACCTTGTCGTACTCCTTCTCTAAGTCAATAAACACTATGTACAGGTCCTTTTTCCTCTCCCTGTACTGTTCCAATAACCTCCTAATAAGGTGTATATCTTCCGTAGTAGAACGACCCGGCATGAACCCAAACTGGTTGTCGGATATAGACATTGTCCTCCTCATTCTCGCTTCAACCACCCTCTCCCATACTTTCATGGTATGACTCAGTAATTTGATACCCCTATAATTGTTACAACTCTAGATATTGCCTTTGTTCTTATACAATGGAACCAGCGTACTCCACCTCCATTCTTCTGGCATCCTCTTCGTCCTAAAAATAACATTAAACAACCCAGTCAGCCACTCCAAGCCTGCTCGGCCCACACACTTCCAAAATTAAATCGGAATTTTGTTTGGTCCGGTCGCTCAGCCCCTACTCATCTTACACATAACTCCCACTACCTCCTCAACCTCGATGCGCCTGCAGTCCCCAAAGTCACGTTGACTCTCAGGGTGCTCCAGTTCACCTAACACAATATCCCGATCCCTTTTTTCATTCAGAAGTTCAAGAAAGTAAGTCTGCCATCTTCTCTTAATCTGTGCATCTTCCGTCAATACTCTACCATTGTCGTCCTTGATTCATCTCACTTGGTCCGAATCCCGGGCCTTCCTCTCTCTCTCTCGTCTTCGCCAACCGAAATAACTTCTTTTCTCCGTCTTTTTCCCCCAGTTCCTTATACATACGGTCATAGCTGTAGTCTTAGCCTCTATGACCGCCATCTTAGCTTCCTTCCTAGATACCTTATACCACTCCATGCACGCTCTCCTATCTTCCTCACTTTTGCTCCCTACTAATTTTAGGTATGTTGCCTTCTTCGCTTCCACTTTACCTTGGACCACTTCAGCGCATGAACAATGGCTGCCAATTCTAAGTCATGAACAGGATAATTCTTCTCGTGAACTTTCAACTACCGCGACGCATATGCAATCACCTTGCCATCTTGCATTAATACTATACCAAGCCCAATGTGATATGCGTCACAATTTACCGTATACGATCCTGAACCTGTGGGTAGTACCAACACTGGCGTCGTAGTCAAAGCAGTCTTGGGCTTCTAAAAGATCAACTCACACTCATCTGACCATCTGAATGGGACACCTTTATGGGTTATTTTGGTCAATGAGCTTGCTATAGATGAAAACCCTTCCATGAACCGATGATAATAACCTGCCAAACCCAGAAAACTTCGGATCTCTGTAACTGAAGTAGGTCTAGGCCAATTCTGAACAACCTCAATCTTCTTAGGATCTACCTTTATGCCGTCTGCCGATACAACATGCCCCAAAAAGGCAACTAAGTCTAACCAAAACTCACATTTTCAAATTTGGCATATAACTTATTATTCTTCAAAGTATGAAGCACACTCTGAAAATGTTGTTCATTCTCCTCTCGACTGCTGGAGTAAATCAAGATATCATCAATGAATACAACCATAAAAGAATCCAAATAGGGCTTGAACACCTGATTCATCAAATCCATAAATGTTGCTGGGGCATTTGTCAACCCAAATGACATCACTAGGAATTCGTAATGCACATACCGAGTCCGCAAAGCTGTTTTAGGGACATCAGATGCCCTAATATTCAACTGATGGTAACCAGACCTCAAATCGATCTTTGAAAATACCTTGGCACCTTGGAGCTGATCAAATAAGTCATCAATTCTTGGCAAGTGGATACTTGTTCTTGATAGTTGCCTTGTTCAACTGCCGATAATATATACACATTCGCATTGAACCATCTTTCTTATTTACAAATAATACTGGTGCACCCCAGGGTAAGACACTAGGTCTAATGAATCCTTGATCAAGCAAGTCTTGTAACTGCTCTTTCAATTCTTTCAACTCCGGCGGGGCCATACGGTATGGTGGAATAGAAATGGGCTGAGTCCCCGGAGCCAAATCAATACAAAAGTCAATATCTCTTTCGGGTGGCATCCCCGGCAAATCTGCACGAAATACTTCTGGAAATTCACGAACAACTGGTACTGAGCCCATAGAAGGAACATTCGCACTGGGATCACGAATATAAGCCAAATTGGCTAGACACCATTTCTCTACCATACGCCGAGGTTTCATATAAGAAATAACCCTACTGGCAGAGTGGCCAATAGTCCTTTTCCACTCTAACTGAGGTAACCCCGGCATAGATAGGGTCACTGCCTTGGCATGACAATCCAATATAGCATGATAAGGGGACAGCCAATCCATACCCAAGATGACATCAAAATCTACCATATCAAGAAGTAGAAGATCCACACTAGTCTTAAGATTACCAATAGTAACCACACACGAACGATAGACATGATCTACTATAATAGAATCTCCCACCGGTGTAGATACACACATAGAAGCACACAAAGAATCACAAGGCACAACCAAATATGAAGCAAAATAGGAGGACACATAGGAATAAGTAGATCCTAGATCAAATAGAACTGAAGCATCTCTATGGCAAACTGGAATAATACCTGTGATCACAGCATCAGATGACTCGGCCTCAGGCCTAGCTGGAAAAGCATAAAATTGAGGTTGATCCCCACCACTCGGAATTGCGCCTCTAGGACAGCCTCTAACTGGATGGTCTCCACCTCTAACAGTCCGACCTCCACTTCTAGCTGGCTGAGCAAGCGATGAAGCAACTGGTGCCGGTATGATGGCACGTGAATCCTGCCGAGATCTGTTACTCACCAATCTAGGGCAATACCTCCATATGTGACCAATGTTCCCACACTCATAACACCCATCTTGATGTCGTGGCTGTTGAAGCTGAAGCTGAAGCTAACCCAGACGGGCCGGATAACCGCTGTAGTAACTCTAGAGTGGCGGTGCACTGATTGGATCTGAATGTGCACTAAATGTTGGCTACCCATAGTAAGGCATACTAGGACCGTGACTCCCTGAAGCATCGTGAGATGCATGAAGTGCTAAATGAAACGGTCTAGGATGATGACCCCTAACAAATTACCCCTTCCTCCAGATGAGGCACCACTGAAACCACCAAACTGACAAGGCTTCTTATTAGACCTCTACCCTCACTCCTGTGCAAGAACCATCTCGATCCTCCTCGCGACATTAGCAGCTGCCTAAAAAGAAATCTCACTTCCGGTCTCTTTAGCCATCTGAAGCCTGATAAGGTGAGTGAGTCCCTCAATAAACCTCCTTACTCTCTCTCCCTCCGTAGGTAGTAAAAGGAGAGCATAACGGGCCAAATCCAAAAAACGGGACTCATACTAAGTAACAGGCATACTGCCCTGCTGTAGACGCTCAAATTGCTTGCGGGATTCCTCTCTTAGTGTGATAGGGAGGAACTTCTCCAGAAATAGCTGAGAGAACTACTCCCAGGTAAGTGTAGGCAATCCAACTGGTCTGGTCAATATATAATCTCTCCACCACCTCTTGGCGGAACCCGTCATCTAAAATATAGCAAAATCAACCCCATTGATCTCAATTATACCCATGTTCTGCAGCACCTCGTGCCAGCGTTCAAGATAAACATGTGGGTCCTCAGAATGTGTGCCACTGAAGTGAACTAGAAAGAGTTTAGTAAACTTATCCAGTCTCAATAAAGCCTCGAAATACATGGCGTGCCTATCACTGGTCTGTGCCACAACAACTGGCTGAACTACCCCAACTGGCGGGGATGCTGGAGCCTAATTCTGGGGAGCTATCTGCTCTAGAGCGGGAGTAGTGGGAGTTTGTGCTCCTCCCCCAGCCTGTGAAATGGCTGGTGCCATTGGAAATGTATCATTCTGGGCCACGCCCTCCATAAGACTCACCAAACGGACTAGAGTGTCCTGAAGCACTGGAGTAGCTATGAATCCTTCTAGGACCAGAACTGGTCCAACTGGTACATCCTGAACTGGAATCTACTCCTGAAGTTCCACCTGAGTTCCTACAACAGGTGCAGCTGCTCGATCTCTGGACTGAGCTCTACCTAGACCCCTGTCTCGGCCTCTAGCACAACCTCAGCCTCGACCTATACCCATGTACATAGTTGCCACCGGGGGTTCTGGTCCCTGTCCATCGGTAGATGTATTACGTGTTATCACCATCTGCAAGAGAATAAGAGTAGAATGGTTCAATCATCGATGATAGAATAAATTCGCACGATAGAATAAGAAAGAAGTGATGTTGTTCCTAAACATCATAGCCTCTAAGAGATAAGTACAGACGTCTCAGTACCGATCCTTCAGACTCTACTAAGCTTGCTTGTGACTCGTGAGACCTATGTAACCTAGAGCTCTGATACCAACTGTCACAACCCAAAATTCCCACCTTCAGACCGTGATGGCGCCTAACATTTCACTTGCTAGGCAAGCCAACGTTAAAATAATATTAGCCATTTTTAAAAAAAATTAAATTTATTAATAACAAAGAAATAAATGCGGAAGTAAAGTCTGAAATGTAGTGAATAATCCATAAATAATATAGTGAATAATCTATTAAAACAACGGTGTCTAAATACCATCCCATAATTGGTGTCACAAGTGCACGAGCTTCTAGAATAATACAAATAAGGGTCTGAATAAAATAGAGCTGTCTGGAAATATACACACAACTAAAGTAAAGTAGACGGGGACTTCAGAACTGCAGACACCGTGCAGTTATACCTCAAGTCTCCTCTGGTGGTCGAGCAAGTCTATGGTACGCTGCTCGGAACAACTCCGAAATCTGCACAAAAAGTGCAGAGTGTAGTATCAGTACAACCGACCCCATGTACTGGTAAGTGTTAAGCCTAACCTCGACCAAGTAGTGACGAGGCTAAGGCGGGTCACTTACATTAACATGTATGCAATATTAGTAACAACAACAAATAATAGAAATAAATCAGGTAACTCATTTATAATAATTGAAGCCAACTCAGCAGTCATAACCAATTATCATTTCCATCAATTTCCATTGCAGCGTGCAACCCGCTCTCACAATATTTTCATATTCAATTCTATTGTGACGTGCAACCCGCTCCTCCAATATATTCATTTTAATCAAGTCTGTTATGGCGTTCAACCCGATTCCTCAATATATATATCGACTTTTAAATAAGTCTGTTGTGGAGTGCAACCCGATCCTCCAATATGGACTTTTAATAAGTCAGTTGCGGCGTGCAACCCGATCCTCCAATATGGACTTTTAATAAGTCAGTTGCGGCGTGCAACCCGATCCTCCAATATGGACTTTTAATAAATCTGTTGCGGCGTGCAACCCGATCCTCCAATATATCCATTTCAATCAATTATGTTGCGGCGTGCAACCCGCTCCTCCAATATATTCATTTACCAATTCTTATAGAAGAAATTTTCCCAATAAATGCAATAATTAATATAAAATTATAAGACAACAAGCATACAATAATTATGCTTTAATTATGAAACAAACAATGACAAATAGCAAATTATTATGGAAATCAGCGAGAAAATAGGCAGTTTAATATTTAATATACTAAATGTCAAATAACAATTAAGACACATAATTCAAATAGCATGTAACAATTAATGCAGGAATTCAAGGATTAATATTTGACAAAGAATAGGAGAGAAACAATTATTATAGTAATTAATTCATGATTTAAAATGATTTATGATTTTTCAAGTAATTATGCAAATAATTAATTTGACGAAGTATAGACACTCGTCATCTCGCCTATACGTCGTTCACATGCATTTCACATAACAAATAGTCTTAGGGTTCTATTCCCTCAAGTCAAGGTTAACCACGACACTTACCTCGCTTTGCAAATTCCAATCAATTACTCGACCACAACTTTTCCTTTTAAATTTGTCTCCAAAAGCTTCAAATCTATTCACAAACAATTCGATATACTCAATACGAATCATAGGAATTAATTCCATATGAATTTACTAATTTTACAGATAAAATTCTAAAATTCATTTAAATATTCGACAGTGGGACTCACGTCTCAAATCTCAAAAAAACTTACGAAATCCGAACATTCATTCCAATACAAGTCCAACCAAACAAAAATTATCCAATTCCGATATCAAATAGACCTTCAAATCTTAAATTTTTGTGTTTGGAAGATTTTATAAAAATCTAATTTTTCTACCCTAAATTCAGGGATTCATGATGTAAAGGAGTATAGAATCATGAAGTATAATCAATACAGGATAAGGAACCCTTACCCTAATGTTTTCCCGTGAAAATTGCCCAAAAATCGCCTTACCCGAGCTCAAAAATGGTAAAGGGTTGAAAATGGGACAAATCCCATTTTCCAAAACGTAAGTTCTGTTTCTGGAACTGTTACCTTTCGCGAACGCGATCATTGCCTCGCGTTCGCGAAGCAGAAATTCCTGATGACCAATTTTACTCTTCGCGAACGCGAGGGCTACTTCGCGAAGAACACACCAGAAGCCTAAAGTCTGCAGAAAACCAGATTTCCTATGTCCGAAATCATCCAGTAGCCTATCTGAAATGCGGTATCAATAAGTCCAACATCGGTAATTTCTTAAAAATCATTAAGCTTTCAAGCTTTTAATTTTTCATAAAAATTCTATATCTCGGGCTAAGGACCTCGGAATTCGATTTCGGGCATACGCCCAAGTCTCAAATCACTATATGGACCTACCAGAACTGTCAAAATACTGATCCGAGTCCGTTTGCTCAAAATGTTGACCAAAGTCAACTCAACTGAGTTTTAAAGCTCTATTTAATTGTGTTGGCTTGGGCTTTTTAGTACGAGACTCTGAAAATTTATATTCCTGGGTTTTATCGATTTTCGATGACTGAGTTGTTTTAAATAAAAGAAATTACTATAATGTTTTGAATTAATAAGTTTTACATCCGAAGCAATATATTATCTGATGTTTTATTTAAATTGAAATATCATTTTTCTTTACTCAAACTATTTCTAAAATAAACTCATTTCTTTGTTGATTTCTTACTTGGTTTAAAAATTGTAACCTTACTTTATTGAAAATAAATTAATCGTGCGGATCTTATGTATTGAAATATTTGGCACAAGTGTTGTTCGTGCGGTTGTGATTAGAGATATGGGAACGAGGTGTCGTGAGAATATGAAAGGGGGTCGAGAACTGTATTTTATGATTATGATATGAGATATTTATTTGGAAGAGTTTTATATTCGAAGGATACTTATTTGAAAAAATATATTTAGAGGGTATTTATTTGAAGAGATTATATGTGAAAGATTTGTTTAATTGGTTGTTCTTGTATTTCTTATTCGTCTAAGTAATAATTGTGGTGTTCTTGTTGCCTTACTATTTATAGCAGTAGTGGATTATTGTTGCTATCACTACTATTTATTTTCGATTATTTTAGTATGGCACGGGTTATTTGACTAGTGAGTGTCTTGACTGTACCTCCTCACTACTACACTGAGGTTAGTCTTGATACTTACTGGGTACCGACGGTGGTATACTCATACTACACTTCTGCACATTGTTTGTGTAGAGCCAGGTAATGTGGAGTCAATTGACCGATCGCTAGCAATACGGATCTTGCTGTGGAGACTCAAGGTAAACCTGTTGCTGCGCTCGCAGGCTTCGGAGTCACCTTCTGATATTGTATTTGCACTGTTTTATCTCTATTTCAAAAAAGTTGTATTTATAGGCTTTCTAGTAACTCAGTTAACCTTATTACTTGTACTACCGATTTTGAAATTGTAAGTATTTTATAGAGATTTATAATTCGTATTTGTCAGTTGTTATTTAATATTGTTATTATTTCAGTAAATGTTAGGCTTACCTAGTCCCTAAGACCAGGTGCCATCACGACATCCTATTCCATAAGTATTAGAGTAGTGAGAGTTATGGAGATAATGGAGAAGAGTAGTGAGCATTACTCCTTTGGTGGTTATGGACATCCACCATAATTCAAGATTTTATAAGACTCCCCCTGGGATGTCCATAGATAATGTGCCTCATTAAAACCTTGTTAGGAAAAAAACTTATGGGAAAATAATCCTAGTGAAGGAAAAAGAGTATACATATCCTGTAATACGTATTGCTTGCTGCCTCATTAAAAACCTTGCCAAGAAAACCCAGTGGGATAAAACCGTAGCTAAGGAAAAAAGAGTACAGCGCGTATTTGCCTCCCCTTATGAAAATATCAATTTATTTCACCGAGATGATGTGTTCTAATCCTGTATACCAACTTCTCAAATGTTGAGGTTGATCATGCTTCGTTGAATAGAATCACCAAATTATCAAACGAACAAATTTATTGAACATTTATTTC
Source organism: Nicotiana tabacum (assembly GCF_000715075.1). Taxonomy (NCBI): domain Eukaryota; kingdom Viridiplantae; phylum Streptophyta; class Magnoliopsida; order Solanales; family Solanaceae; genus Nicotiana; species Nicotiana tabacum. Next base: position 15,142,161 of record NC_134102.1, on the reverse strand, counting down.
ACTGTTCAGTGAAGATTGTATCTGATAAAGAACTTTGTTCAAATATATGATTTATTCTTAATATATCCTTCTTTCAATTGAGATAAGCAAACATCATCGTCTTCACTATTATTGGAGTCTTCTCTTCAAAGAAAAGTCACACATCGGTTGTGTGTTGAGTGACTTGATTTATCAGTTGCTAGTATATTGACATGACTTGAATACATATCAACAATTGATTGCCTTGTGAAATAATAATATGGTAGTACCCTCACATACAAATAGATTGTTTGAAGAACGAACTTTAGAAAATGCATGCATTTGCATAACCAATAAAACTTTGGCAATATTTGATAGAATAAACAAATCTATATCAAGGATTCCTTTTTGCAATATAATCCCAATAGTATTCCAATATCTTCATATAGGAATAAAACTATATCTTGCTAGTATATTGTTATATTCATAGTTCTAGCAAGATACATTAGTGCACCAATTGCACTAGACACAAAAACTAATCATGTACGCCACGATCACTCTAATTCACATAAGAATTTGTTGAATCTTTATTTAATAAATTTCTTGGGAACCTGTCACGACCCAATTTCCCCTCCGTGTGACGTCGTGACGGCACCTAGTCTCTACAACTACATAAGCCTAACATTTTGCGAAAATATGAAATAAAAATATAAATTTAACCAACTATTCAAAAATACACAACAAATTCCAAAACCCGAAACATCGTGAATCACAAACTACAGAAGGAAAGATCTAGTTTCTCTATACATCAGAGTCTAACAAGGAAATATACAGAAGATAATGGACATGGAAAAGAGTAAGGGGACTTCGAGGTCTGCGGACGCGGCAGATATACCTTGAAGTCTCCAAAACTGTCCCGGCTCACTGATAGTGCGGCTGATAAGGTGCACCTGGATCTGCACATGAAAAACATGTGTAGAGAGTAGCATGAGTACACCACAATCGGTATCCAGTAAGTTCCAAGCCAAACCTCAGTCGAGTAGTGACGAGGTCGGGTCAGGGCCCTAATGGTAAATATATAATAAAACAATATAGAGCGTAATACCGTAATTAAATAAAGGCTGAAATTTAACAACAATAAAATCATAGAAGGTAACAGCTCAGTACACAGAAACACAACAGGGGATCTCCCGAGATATTGTCTCGTAGTCCCAAACGTAAATGAGCAGGGAGATCTCCCGGAATACCGTTCCGTAGTCCCAAAGTAAATGTGCAGGGGGATCTCCCGGAATACCGTTTCGCAGTCCCAAAGTAAATATGCAAGATAGGGGGATCTCCCAGAATACTGTTCCGCAGTCCCAAAGTAAATATGCAAGACAGGGGGATCTCCCGGAATACCGTTCCGTAGTCCCAAAGTAAATATGCAGTACCGGGGGATCTCCCGGAATACCGTTCCGTAGTCCCAAAGTAAATATGCAGTATAGGAAAGAAGCAGGAAATTCACTAAGCATGCTGCACATAATTCACATAAACAATTAAGATACATAGACATGTTGTATTAGACTAAACATGATAGCTACACCTATTGGAATAACTCAATTAAGAATGGAAATAGATTAGTACTCATTAAAATGGTATAACTCAAAATAACAGGAAAACATGTTGTTGCTCGGTAAGAAAATCGGGTTTTACCACAACTAGTCTGTGTACGTACTCATCACCTCACGTACACGGCGCTCACAAAACACAATAGTTCCAAATCTTAAGAGGATTTTCCCCACACAAAGTTAGGCAAGCCACTTACCTCGAGTCAAGCTCAATCAATCCGTAAGAATACCCTTTCCACGAATATCCGACTCTGAATGGCCCAAATCTAGCCAAAAGCAATTACATATCATAATTACAACAATAATAGACTTATCTAATTAACGAAATCAACATTTTAACGAAAATTCTGAAATTAACTCAAAATCGCCCATGGGGACCACTTCTCGGAATTGGGTAAAATTCATAAAATACGAAAGCTCATTCACTCACGAGTCTAACCATATCAAATTTACTAAAATCCGACACAAAAATCTTGATCAAAACCCCAAAATTCGACCTAAGAACTTTTCTCAATTTTTCACCCCAAATCCGAATTTAAAAGATGAATTCAAGCATAGATTAGTGGAATATAACCATAAGGGAGTTAAGAATCATTACCCAAAAACTTCCTCTGAAAATCTATCCAAATTCCGCCTTCTACCGAGCTCTCAATCAAATTTGTGAAGTGAACTTCAAACCCTCGAATATGCCCCTTTTCTGCCCAGTTATTCCGCATCTGCGGACCATGGGTCGCACCTGCGACGCCGCACCTGCGAAATTTCCTTCACAGGTGCGGAAACGACTTAAGAGGGTTGGGTCCGCTTCTGCAGAAAAAGGGTCGCACCTGTGAGTGCGCGCCTGCGGACTATTGTCCGCTTCTGCGATCTCCTCCGCGCCTGCAGGTCCTTTAGCGCATCTGTGGGCAACGCAAATACGGCATTTCCCTTCACACCTGCGACCCCTGACCACACATCCTAAATCTGCTTCTGTGCTTGCCTCTATGCACGTGCGATCACGCACCTGCGGTCTCTCCACCGCAGGTGCAAAAATGATAGATGCATGAAGACTTCAGCAGCAACACAAATCTAACTTTTGATCCGTTAAGCACTCGAAATTCACCCGAGGCCCCTGAGACCTCAACCAAACCTACCAACCAATCCTATAACACCATACAAACTTAGTCGAGCCTTCAAACCACGTCGAATAACACCGAAAATCATGAATTAAGCACGGATTCAAGCCTAAGAACTTAGAATTTTCCAAATTCTACAAACGATGCCGAACCACACCAAATCTAGTTCGAATTACCTCAAATTTTACACATAGATCACAAATGACACTACGAACCTATATCCACTTTCATAAATCCATTTCGATCTCGATATCAAAATTTCCACTATCGGCCGAAATCGTCGAAAATCTAACTTTCGCCAATTCAAGCCTAAATCTACTACAGACCTCCAAAACACATTCCGGACGCACTCCTGAGCCCAAAATCACTCAACGGATCTAATGGAGTCGACGAAATTCCATTCCGGATCCGTCTTCATATAGTTTCGACTACGGCCTAAATTCTAAGACTTAAGCTCTCATTTAGGGACTAAGTGTCCCAAAACACTTCGAAACTCAAAACCAATCATCCCGGCAAGTCACAATAGCAGAAATAGATATGGGGAAAGTAGTTAATAGGGGTTCGGGGATCTAACTCTCAAAATAACCGGCCGGGTCATTACAGAACCTTAATATGCTTCAAAACAATTTAAATCCGTCAATGATTTCTATTATACGCATATCAAGTTTTTCATGTATTGCCAGATTACAACCTGAAATGACTACATCCACTACAGGAGAACATGTCTCTATATAATCAATGCAAGGATATTTATAAATCTTCTTGTGACACAAGTCGTCTTTATGTCTATTGACTTGACTTTGTTTCGCACAAGAACACATTTATACCTTCACTGGCTTTATATTTTCAAGTGTTAGGACTATTCGTCTGGCTTCACATTTTCAGGCGAAGTCTATTTTCATTGCGTATTTTTTATTTGGCCAATCATTTATCTGTCCAAATTTCATGACAGATTTGAGCTCAAGATCCTCGTCAATATTAATAATATTGAGCGCTATATTATATCAACAATATCGTCGACGATTATTTTATATCGATTCTATCGTTACCCAAATTAGACATAACTTATTGAGATGTGTTTATCTCATTACTGTCAGGTATTTGAGCCTCTCCCATGAGGTCTTATAAAGTGTTATGTCGTGGTGCTCTTATAGAGCGATTGCCTCCTTAGTATGACCATCTTTATTGCTCCTATCCTTCTTCAAAGAGTTTTATATTTGGAACTGATTGGTCTGTTATGCTTCTTGCGTGCCATAGACTCTGTCCCTCATGGACTTTATTCTATTTGGAGCATTAGCAGCTGAAATATGACATTTAGCTTTTGGTCAGGAAATGCGTCTAGCAATAATTTGCAAATGAATTATCACTTGAACTTCAAGTTCATATTTTCTTGTACGAGGATCTATATGTATCCATAATAATTCATTCCACGTATCACTTTCTCAGATGCCTATTTTCTCCCCCTAATGTTGGGATCACCAAGACATTTCTCAACCTTCTTTGGGAACCCATCTTTGTGCGTTGTGGTGGCATAATTAAATCATATAGCACATCCATATTTCTAGATGAAAATTATTTGGTTCCTGACCCTGAACCGATTGTGATAGGGAGAAATTTTCATAACTTGGCTAGACACTCGTAGAACTGTTGTTGTATATTAAATAATATATCTCATACCAAATTTCGTTTTGGGGGTTTTGTTCTCATAACCAATGGTTTGGCTATAATTAGAGTCATATAATTTCTGCTAAACCAACTTGGATTTAAACCAGCATTATCAAGATAAATCACCATAATTTATATTCTGAAATTGTACTCTAATAATTTGAGCAAGCAACCTTGCAAAAGTCAAACTGTAAGTTGATAACAAATGCATCTATTAAAATCATATAATAGTAAACGGTCCACATGGTAGATTATTGGGCCCATATATTTATCACATTTTATTCGTTCTAGAAATCAAGGGATTCAATCCCAACCTTAACTGGTATATCATGAGAATAAGCAGCACAAGAGAATTCTTGAAGAATCTTCTATTTCTTCAATATACGTAAATTCTCAATTAATTTTCGCATCATAATTGAACCAGGATGGCCAACCGGTCATGCCAACTAATAATTATTTTAGTAAACATCATCATACTTATTCTTGTGTAGTACAAATAGAAGAAAAATTGGGGTGACCTTTTATATTTACCCGCTATGATTAAAGTAATATGAAGATAATCAATCGTCCTTTCATTTATAGTCACAATATGCCAACCACTTAAAATTAATATATTTCAAACTCAAAAAATTTCTTTTGAGACTTACTACAATATCAATATCATGAACAATTTCACACATACGGGTAGTAACAAATTAGTTCTTTCAGAGCTTTTAATTGATTTTTTACTACAAGATCTTTTGTCACACTCTCCATATATTGAATGTCTCTTACACGAATAAAATTATATCATAATGATTGTCATGGTCAAAATCATCAAAAGAAAAATTATTTCTTGCTTTAATTTTGCCTTTAATAACCTTTTATAAGACATGGCAAAATATTTCCGGCATACCACATGTAGGCGACCAATAACATATTCATGTAACCACACAATAATGTTCATTAACTGTCTTTCTCTCAAACCTCCCGTAGAGGTGAGTTGTAGTATTTATTCAACCATGCATAAATACATTCTTATGCATAATTTGTATCACATATATATTTTTACATTCACATTCAGGAACGGATTTGCATTTATAATGCTTATCACAAGTCACATTTTCAAGGGATGGACCATAATCATCTGAGCGTGCCTTTTATTTACAGACCACATTGATATGTATTTCCTTCACATTTGAAAGATTATTTTGAGAACCATTATTGTTCTCCTTTTTACAATGACTATAATGATGACTATTATTATTTTGGTCTTTGGCACACCCACATTTATTTGTCAATCACTTGTCTTCATTAGGGGTGTTCATAAAAATCTTAAAAATCGAACCAAACCGAAAACTGAACCAAACCAACCAAAACACCAATACTTTTTAGGTTAGGTTTGGTTTAGGTTTTGAATTTTAAAAACCGATCAAATTTGGTTTGATTTTGATTTTAAACAAAAATAACCGAAAAAACCGAACCAAACCGACTATAGAAGTGTCACGACCCAAAGTCCCACCACAGGCGTCGTGATGGCACCTAGTCTCTAAGACTAGGTAAGCCGATTTCTATTACATTTTGAAGCAATTTTTTTTTTTGAATTAAATAAGTAACCAAAACTAACAGCGGAATAAATATGAATATACATGTGATGACCCAAAAGGTCATCTTATGATTTAAAACTCGAATATGTGCTTTTAAACCTTTAAAATATTATTTTTACCCTCCTCGATCTACGTGCGCAGTCCGGGCATATTTCCAGAAAGATTTTATGTTGAATACTAATGAAAAAAAGAATTTTTGCCTTAAAAGTTGATTGTAGTTGACTTCGGTAAACATTTTTGGTAAACATGCCCGGATCTGTGCTTTGACGGTCCCGGTAGGTCCGTATCGAATTATGGGACCTGGGCATATGCCCGGAATCGAATTCGGAGGTCCCTAGCTTGAGTTATGAATTTTTTATGAAAATTAAAAGTCTAGAAATTATTTGTTTTTAAGAATTGATTGATATTTGGCATTGTTAGTATCGGGTCCGTATTTTGGTTCCGGAGCTCGGTACAGGTTCATTATGATATTTAAGACTTGTCTGTGAAATTTGGTGAGAAATGGAGTTGATTTGACGTGATTCGGACGTCCAATTGAGAAGATATGAATTTTAAAGTGTTCTTGAGAATTTCATTTGATTTGGTGCTAAATTCGTAGTTCTAGGGGTTATTTTGGCGATTTGATCGCGCGAGCAAGTTCGTACGATATTTTTAGACTTGTATGCATGTTTGGTTTGGAGCCCCGAGGGCTCGGGTGAGTTTTGGATAGGCTACAGAGTGATTTGGACTTAGAAAAATAGCGGGTGTGCTTCAGCTGTCTTGCAGGCCTCAGACCTCGCAAATACAAGGTCGGGGTTGGCATTTGCGATCACTGTTGAGGTCGCATTTGCGAACTTCTCATCGCAAATGCGAAGAGAAGCTAGGCCAGCTTGTGTTCGCAATTGCGAACTTTTCTTCGCATCTGCGAAGGGAGTCTTGGAGGGGTATGGATCGCAAATGCGATCTTTTGTCCACATTTGCGAGGTCAGTGATCGCAATTGCGACACTTTCCTCACATTTACGAAGGGCAGCAGGATTGTGAAGGCTTCGCAATTGCGATAGCCCCTTCATAATTACGAGTTCGCATTTGCGAAGCTCAGATCGCAAATACGACGTCTGCAGCTGAACAAAATAACTTTTGGACGGGAATTTTCATTCATTTCCATAATTTTCAAGACCTAAAACACAAGAGGCGATTTTCCAAAGACCATCTCTTCCCCAAATCATAGGCAAGTGACTCAAAACTAGTCTCTTTCAATCATTCACTACATTTTACAAGATTTTAACCAAAAATCCAAGGTTTTCATGGTAGAATTAGGGGTTTTGGGTAGAAACTAAGGATTTCGGAAATTTGGAGATTTACTCCTCAATTTGAGGTCGGATTCCAAAACCAATTATATAATCGAGCTAGGGGTGAATGGGTAAATGAATTTTGGTCCGAACCTCGGGTTTTGATTCCTTTAGTAATATTTGATATTATTGAGTCATTTTTGAATAGATAAGGGTGGTTTGGAGGTGAATTCCAAAGGAAAAGCTGTGATTGAGAATTAAGTGGCCTTCGGAGCGAGGTAAGTATTGTGTCTAACCCTGACTTGAAGCAATTAGGAACCTTAGATTACTTGCTAAGTGAAATTCATGTGAGCGGCGTATATGTGAGGTGACGAGTACTTATGCGCCGCCAATTTACCTGTTTTCCATGTTTCTCAGTTTTTCTTATATTGTCTCCACCCTATGCCTAATTGCGATGTGCTATACTAGAGTTGTTCAATTTATCGTTCTCATCATGTTTACGGATTTTCTGGTGATAATTGAGTGTTTATTTCAAAGTTGAGATTGATGTTATGAAACCAAATATTGAGGTAAGGTTTGTACTTGTTATTCTATCTCCCTGTTGATATTTATGCATTGCATTATGGTAAGGGAGAGTGTTAATTCACGAAGGGTGATGCCGCGCCATATTGTGAGTGTTAATGCACGAAAGGTGATGCCGTGCCATATTGTGAGTGTTAATGCACGAAGGGTGATGCCGTGCCATATTGTGAGTATTAATACACGAACGGTGATGTCGTGCCATGATATGAGAATTAATGCATGAAGGGTGATGTCGTGCTATTTCTATTGATTTTTTTATGGTGAGATTGAGAGTAAAATCACGAAAGGTGATGCCGTGCATTTTTCCTTACTATATTCACTATTCATGTTGATTCATGGTATATTGACTGCTCCAGTGATCATTCTGTTGTAGTTCTTTATCTTGTATTCCCCTCAGTATGTTCCCCTCCCGACATTTCCTGTTTAGTTCTTCATTTATGTTATTTGAATATACACTGTTAAATTGTACAGGTTAATTTGTAGGTGCCTTGCCTTAGCCTCGTCACTACTTCGTCGAGGTTAGGCTCGACACTTACCAGTACATGGGGTCGGTTGTACTGATACTGCACTCTGCACTTTCTGTGCAGATTTTGATATCGGCTCGAGTTGATCGAGATTCTGCTATTGGTCCGCTATCCGGAGAGTCAAGGTAGATCTATCGGCGTTCACAGACCTTGAAGTCCCCGTCTATCTTTTCTGTTTTAATGTTTCTTCCATTCAGACAGTTGTATTTCTTTCTGACTATTACTTGTAGAAAATTCTAGAATGCTCGTGAATTGTGACTCCAGATCCGGGTGGTAGTAGTTAATACAGATTTATGATATTTTGCACTTGTTATATTTCATCTTAGTTAAGTATTGTTAATTACTAAATGGAAATAAGAAATTGGTTAAGGATTCTCTAATGTTGGCTTGCCTAGCAAGTGAAATGTTAGGCACCATCATGGTCCCGTCGGTGGGAAATTTCAAGTCGTGACAGTTGGTATCAGAGCACTAGGTTGCCTAGGTCTCATGATTTACGAGGAAGCTTAGTAGAGTCTGGAGGATCGGTACAGAGACGTATGTGCTTATCTTCCAGAGGCTATGAAGTTAGGAACAAGTTTCACTTATTTTCTTCTTTGTCGTACGATTTTGCTTCCTCAATACTGATTGAACTCTTCTACTTTTATTCTCTCGCAGATGGAGAGAACACATACCGCTTTCTCAGCTGAGCAGCAGCCAGAGCCTCTAGTGATAGCTCCTACACAGGGCATAGGTCGAGGCCGAGGCAGGGGCAGGGCTCAGCCTAGAGCCCGAGCAGCAGCCCCAGCAGTGGAGCCTCAAATTGAGCTTGACGAGAAGGTTCAAGCCCAGACTATTCCTGCCGGACCAGCTCAGGTTTCGGAGGGGTTCATTGCTACCCTAGTACTTCAGGATGCTTTGGTCCGTTTGGTGGGCTTTATGGAGAGTATGGCCCAGACTGGGGCATTTCCCATGGCACCAGCAGTCTCTCAGGATGGAGGAGGAGCCCAGACTCCTACCACTCCCGCTTCGGAGTAGATAGCTCTCCAGTGTCAAGCTCCACCAGCTCAGCCAGTCGGATTAGTTCTGCCGATTATTGCAGAACAGGTCAGAAATGGGCCAGCTATGTCTTCTGAGGCTTTATAGAGATTGGACAGGTTTACCAAGCTCTTTCCTGTTCACTTCAGTGGTGCTCCTTCAGAGGACCCACAGGAGTATCTTGACAGCTGTCACGAGGTTCTACAAAACATGGGTGTAGTGGAGACCAATGGGGTTGATTTTGCTGTATTTCAGATGACTGGTTCCGCCAAGAAATGGTGGAGAGATTACTTGTTGACCAAACCAGTTGGGTCGCATGCTCTTACTTGGGACCAGTTCTCTCAACTCTTCATAGATAAGTTTCTGCCTATCACACTGAGAGAGGAGCGTCGCCGTCAGTTTGAACGTCTCCAGCAGGGCAATATGACTGTTACTCAGTATGAGACCCGTTTTGTGGATTTGGCCCATCATGCCATTCTTCTGCTTCCCACTGAGAGAGAGAGAGAGAGAGAGAGAGGGTGAGGAGGTTTATTGATGGACTTGCTCAGCCTATCAGATTGCAGATGGCTAAGGAGACAGGGAGTGAGATTTCTTTTCAGGCGGCTACTAATGTCGCCAGACGGGTTGAAATGGTTCTTACTCAGGGAGGTCAGGGGTCTGACAAGAGGTCTAGTCATTCCGGTGAGTTCAGCGGTGCCTCATCTAGAGGCAGGAGTACTTTTGGTAGAGGCCATCCTCCTAGTCTATTTCATTCAATGCTCCAGGCATCCCACGGTGGCTCAGGTGGTCGTGGCCCTCAGATACATTATTCCGACCAGCTAGCCTACAGTGCACCACCAGCTCCTATTAGTGAACCTCCACTCCAGAGTTATCAGGGTGGTTATTCATGTCGATAGGGTCAGTTTCAGGGTCAGCAGTTACAGCAGCCGAGGTTATATTACACTTGTGGTGATCCGAGGCATATTGCTAGATTTTGCCCTCGAGCAACGGGCAGCTCACAGCATCAGAGTTCTCGTGCCATGGTTCCGGCACCAGTTGCTGCACCACCTGCTCAGCCAGCCAGAGGTAGAGGCCAGACTATTAGAGGTGGAGGTCAGGTCATTAGAGGTGGAGACCAGTCAGCTAGAGGTCGTCCCAGAGACGTAGTTTAGGGTGGTGGGGCCCAACCCCGGTGTTATGCTTTCTCAGCCAAGCCTGAGGCTGAGTCATCTGACGTTGTTATCACAGGTACTGTTTCAGTTTGCAGTAGAGATGCTTCAGTTCTATTTGATCCGGGATCTACTTACTCCTATGTGTCATCCTATTTGGTTGTGCCCCGTGATTCTTTGAGTGCTCCTGTGTATGTGTCCACACCAGTGGCAGATGCTTTTGTTGTAGATCATGTTTATCGTTCGTGTGTGATCACCATTGGGAGTCTTGAGACTCGTGTAGATCTTATACTTCTTGACATGGTTGATTTTGATGCCATACTGGGTATGGATTGGCTGTCACCTTATCATGCTATATTAGATTGTCACGCCAAGACGGTGACCTTTGCCTTGCAGGGGTTGCCTCGATTAGAGTGAAGAGGGAATCTTGGCCATTATGCCAGCAGGGTTATCTCTTATGTGAAGGCTCGGCATATGGTCGAGAAGGGGTGTCTAGCTTATTTGGCTTATGTCCGCGATTCTAGTGCAGAGGTTTCTTCCATAGATTTGGTGCCGGCTGTTCGTGAGTTTCCAGAGGTGTTTCCTGCAGACCTGCCGGGGATGCCACCCGATAGGGATATTGATTTCTGCATTGATTTGTCTTCGGGCACTCAGCCTATTTCCATTCTGCCATATCGCATGGCCCCGCCAGAGTTGAAAGAATTGAAGGAGCAGTTGCAAGATTTGCTTAATAAGGGCTTACTGTCTCGCCCTGGGGTGCACCGGTGTTGTTTGTGAAGAAGAAAGATGGATCGATGAGGATGTGTATAAATTATCGACAATTGAACAAAGTCACCATCAAGAACAAATATCCATTGCCAAGGATTGATGATTTATTTGATCAGCTTCAAGGTGACAAGGTGTTTTCAAATATTGATTTGAGATCTGGCTACCATCAGTTGAGGATTAGGGAATCCGATGTTCCTAAGATAGCTTTTCGGACTCGGTATGGGCATTATGAGTTTCTAGTGATGTCATTTGGGCTGACAAATGCCCCAGCAGCATTCATAGATTTGATGAACCGGGTGTTCAAACCCTACCCGGATTCCTTTATGGTTGTGTTTATTGACGATATCTTGATCTACTCCCACTGTCAAGAGGAGTATAAGCAGCACCTTCGGATCGTTCTTCAGACTCTAAAAGACAGCCAGTTATATGATAAGTTCTTAAAATGCGAGTTTTGGTTGAGTTCAGTTGCTTTCTTCGGTCACGTTGTATCAGTAGAGGGTATTCAGGTGGATCCTAAAAAAATTGAGGCAGTCCAGAACTGGCCTAAACCCACATCAGCTACAGAGATCCGTAGTTTCCTGGGTTTGGCGGGCTATTACCGTCGATTTGTGAAGGGGTTTTCATCCATAGTAGCCCCGTTGACCAGATTGACTCAGAAGGGTGCCCCATTCAGGTGGTCAGACGAGTGTGAAGCGAGCTTTCAGAAGCTCAAGACAACCTTGACTACGGCTCCGGTATTGGTGTTACCCATAGGTTCAGGATCTTATACAGTATATTGTGACGCATCTCGTATTAGTCTGGGTGTGGTTTTGATGCAGGGTGGCAAGGTTATTACATATGCTTCACGGCAGCTAAAGGTTCACGAGAAGAATTACCTTGTTCATGATCTAGAGCTGGCAGTCATTGTTCACGTATTGAAGATTTGGAGGCACTATCTTTACGGCATGCCATGTGAGGTATTCACTAATCATCGGAGCTTGCAGTATTGGTTCAAGCAGAAGGAACTCAATTTGAGGCAAAGGAGGTGGCTGGAGCTATTGAAAGACTATGACATCACCATATTATATCATCCCGGGAAGGCCAATGTGGTGGCCGATGCTTTGAGTAGAAAGTCAGTCAGTATGGGTAGCCTTGCATATATTCCAGTTGGTGAGAGACCGCTTGCATTGGATGTTCAGGCCTTGGCCAACCAGTTCGTGAGATTAGATGTTTCTGAGCCCAGCCGTGTTCTAGCTTGTACAGTTGCTCGGTTTTCTTTATTTGAGCGCATCAGAGATCGGCAGGATGACGATCCTCATTTACTTGTCCTTAGAGATACACTGCGGCACGGTGGTGCCAAGCAGGTTACTATTAGAGATGACAGAGTTTTGAGGATGCAGAGTCGTATTTGTGTGCCTAATGTGGATAGACTTCATGAGTTGATCCTTGAAAAGTCCCACAGTTCCCGGTATTCTATTCATCCGGGCACTACCAAGATGTATCAGGACTTGAGGCAGCATTATTGGTGGGGGCGAATGAAGAAGGACATAGTTGCCTATGTAGCTCGATGCCTAAATTGCCAGCAGGTAAAGTGTGAGCATCAGAGACCTGGTGGTTTACTTCAGAGGTTAGATATCCCTGAGTGAAAGTGGGAGCGTATCACTATGGACTTTGTTGTTGGACTCCCACGGACTCAGAGGAAGTTCGATGCAGTTTGGGTTATTGTGGACAGGCTGACTAAGTCAGCGCATTACATTCCTGTGGAAGTTACCAATTACTCGGAGCAGTTGGCAGAGATTTACATTCGTGAGATCGTCCGTCTTCACGGTGTGCCCGTGTCTATCATTTCTGATCGAGGTACGCAGTTTACCTAGAACTTTTGGAGGGAAGTACAGCGTGAGTTAGGTACGTGGGTTAAGTTGAGCACAGCATCCCATCCTCATACGGATGGACAGTCCGAGCGTACTATTCAGATCTTGGAGGATATGCTCCACGCATGTGTTATTGACTTTGGATGTTCTTGGGATCAGTTTTTGCCGTTAGCGGAGTTTGCCTACAATAACAGCTACCAGTCGAGCATTCAGATGGCTCCCTATGAGGCATTATATGGTGGACGGTGTAGTTCACCAGTTGGGTGTTTTGAGCCGGGGGAGGCTCAGTTATTGGGTACAGATTTAGTTCAGGAGGCCTTGGACAAGGTCAAGATTATACAGGATCGAGTTCGTACAGCTCAGTCTAGGCAAAAGAGTTATGCCGACCATAAAGTTCGTGATATTGCATTCATGGTCGGAGAAAGAATATTGCTTCGGGTATCGCCCATGAAGGGTCTTATGAGATTTGGGAAGAAGGGAAAGTTGAGCCCTAGGTATATCGGGCCATTTGAGAACCTCGAGAGGGTGGGGGAGGTAGCTTATAGACTTGCGTTGCCTCCAGGATTATCCTCAGTTCATCCGGTATTCCATGTGTCTATGCTCCAGAAATATCATGGTGACCCGTCCCACGTGTTATATTTCAGCTATGTCCAGTTGGACAAGGATCTGACTTGCGAGGAGGAGTCGGTGGCCATTCTAGACCGGCAGGTTCGTCAGGTAAGGTCAAAGAGTTACCTTTCAGTTCAAGTGCAGTGGAGAGGTCAGCCTATTGAGGTAGTTGCTTGGGAGTCCGAGTCCGATATGCGGAGTAGATACCCCCACCCTTTCACCAACCCAGGTACTTTTCTATGTCCGTTTGAGGACGAATGGTTGTTTTAGAGGTGGAGATTATGATGACCCAAAAGGTCATCTTATGATTTAGAACTCGAATATACGCTCTTAAAGCTTTAAAATCTCATTTTTACCCTCTTTGATTTACGTGCGCAGTCCGGGTATGTTTCCAGAAAGCTTTTATGTTGAAAACTAATAAAAATAAGCATTTTTGCCTTAAAAGTTGATTTTAGTTGACTTCGGTCAATATTTTTGGTAAACGGGCCCGAATTTGTGCTTTGACGGTCCCGGTAGGTCCGTATCGAATTATGGGACCTGGGCTTATGCCCAGAATCAAATTCAGAGGTCCCTAGCTTGAGTTATGAATTTTTGATGAAAATTAAAAGTCTGGAAATTATTTATTTTTAAGAATTGATTGATATTTGGCATTGTTAGTGTCGGGTCCGTATTTTAGTTCCGGAGCCCGGTACAGGTTCATTATGATATTTTAAGACTTGTTTGTGAAATTTGGTGAGAAACGGAGTTGATTTGACGTGATTCACACGTCCAATTGAGAAGATATGAATTTTAAAGTGTTCTTGAAAATTTTATTTGATTTGGTGCTAAATTCGTAGTTCTATGTGTTATTTTGGCGATTTGATCGTGCGAGCAAGTTCGTATGATGTTTTTAGACTTGTGTGCATGTTTGGTTTGGAGCCCCGAGGGCTCGGGTGAGTTTTGGATAGGCTACAGAGTGATTTGGACTTAGAAAAATAGCTGGTGTGCTTCAGCTGTCTTGCAGGCCTCAGACCTCGCAAATACGAGGTTGGGGTTGGCATTTGCGATCACTGTTGAGGTCGCATTTGCGAACTTCACATCGCAAATGCGAAGAGAAGCTGGGCCAGCTTGTGTTCGCAATTGCGAACTTTTCTTCGCATTTGCGAAGGGAGTCTCGGAGGGGTATGGATCGCAAATGCGATCTTTTGTCCGCATTTGCGAGGTCAGTGATCGCAATTGCGACACTTTCCTCACATTTACGAAGGGCATCAGGATTGTGAAGGCTTCGCAATTGCGATAGCCCCTTCGCAATTACGAGTTCGCATTTGCGAAGCTCAGGTCGCAAATACGACGTCTGCAGCTGAACAAAATGACTTTTGGACGGGAATTTCCATTCATTTCCATAATTTTCAAGACCTAAAACACAAGAGGCGATTTTCCAAAGACCATCTCTTCCCCAAATCATAGGCAAGTGATTCAAAACTAGTCTCTTTCAATCTTTCACTACATTTTACAAGATTTCAACCAAAAATCTAAGGTTTTCATGGTAGAATTAGGGGTTTTGGGTAGAAACTAGGGATTTCGGAAATTTGGGGATTTAGAACTCAATTTGAAGTCGGATTCCAAACCCAATTATATATTCAGGCTCGAGGGTGAATGGGTAAATGGATTTTGGTCCGAACCTCGGGTTTTGATCAAGCAGGCCCGAGGTCGATTTTCGACCTTTTGGAGGAAAATTTAGGAAATCTAAATTTATTCAATGTAATTGATTCCTTTAGTAATATTTGATATTATCGAGTTATTTTTGAATAGATAAGAGTGGTTTGGAGGTGAATTCCAAAGGAAAAGTTGTGATTGAGAATTAAGTGGCCTTCGGAGCAAGGTAAGTGTTGTGTCGAACCCTGATTTGAGGCAATTATGAACCTTAGATAACTTGCTAAGTGAAATTCATGTGAGCGGCGTATATGTGAGGTGACGAGTACTTATGCGCCGCCAATTTACCCATTTTCCATGTTTCTCAGTTTTTCTTATATTGTCTCCACCCTATGCCTAATTGCGATGTGCTATACTAGAGTTGTTCAATTTATCGTTCTCATCATGTTTACGGATTTTCTGGTGATAATTGAGTGTTTATTTCAAAGTTGAGATTGATGTTATGGAACCAAATGTTGAGGTAAGGTTTGTACTTGTTATTCTATCTCCCTGTTGATATTTATGCATTGCATTATGGTAAGGGAGAGTGTTAATTCACGAAGGGTGATGCCGTGCCATATTGTGAGTGTTAATGCACGAGGGGTGATGTCGTGCCATATTGTGAGTGTTAATGCACGAAGGGTGATGCCGTGCCATATTGTGAGTGTTAATGCACGAATGATGATGCCGTGCCATGATATGAGAATTAATGCACGAAGGGTGATGCCGTGCTATTTCTATTGATTTTTTTATGGTGAGATTGAGAGTAAAATCACGAAAGGTGATGCCGTGCATTTTTCCTTACTATATTCACTATTCATGTTGATTCATGGTATATTGACTGCTCCAGTGATCATTCTGTTGTAGTTCTTTATCTTGTATTCCCCTCAGTATGTTCCCCTCCCGACATTTCCTGTTTAGTTCTTCATTTATGTTATTTGAATATACACTGTTAAATTGTACAGGTTAATTTGTAGGTGCCTTGCCTTAGCCTCGTCACTACTTCGTCGAGGTTAGGCTCGACACTTACCAGTACATGGGGTCAGTTGTACTGATACTGCACTCTGCACTTTCTGTGCAGATTTTGATATCGGCTCGAGTTGATCGAGATTCTGCTATTGGTCCGCTATCCAGAGAGTCAAGGTAGATCTATCGGCGTTCACAGACCTTGAAGTCCCCGTCTATCTTTTCTGTTCTAATGTTTCTTCCATTCAGACAGTTGTATTTCTTTCTGACTATTACTTGTAGAAAATTCTAGAATGCTCGTGAATTGTGACTCCAGATCCGGGTGGTAGTAGTTAATACAGATTTATGATATTTTGCACTTGTTATATTTCATCTTAGTTAAGTATTGTTAATTACTAAATGGAAATAAGAAATTGGTTAAGGATTCTCTAATGTTGGCTTGCCTAGCAAGTGAAATGTTAGGCACCATCATGGTCCCGTCGGTGGGAAATTTCAAGTCGTGACAGTTGGTATCAGAGCACTAGGTTGCCTAGGTCTCATGATTTACGAGGAAGCTTAGTAGAGTCTGGAGGATCGGTACAGAGACGTATGTGCTTATCTTCACAGTACAATGAAATGAAAAGACTCCAAGGGACTGTGACGGCCAAGCAGCTCTACCTTGAATCCTTATGATCGCGCTTTAACTCTGCTCAAGTACGATATCTCCAATACCTGGCTCTGCACAAAAATATGCAGAAGTGTAGTATGAGTACACCACGATCGATACCCAATAAGTATCAAGACTAACCTCAATGGAGTAGAGACGAGGTACAGTCAAGACACTCACTAGTCTAATAACCCATGCAATATGGTATACAAAATAATAGGAAACAAATAACGATAAGGGCAACATAAAACAATCAATGATATGCACAGTAAGACAATAAAATCACCATTTAATATCGCTCAACAATTAATAAATATAATTACACCCAGTTAAATCAAGTTCTTCAATTAAATATCTTTCACATATAATTCTTACGAATAAAACTCTTATCAAATATATTTTCGTCGAATAAATATCTTTCAAATATAATTCTTTCATATAATTCTTCTTGAATAAAAATCCTTTAAAATAAATATTTTGAATATAATTCTTTCGATTAAAGAGTCACCATGTGACACCTCATTTCAAAATCATAAAAATACGGGTCTCAGCCCATTTTCATATTTTTCGTAAACACGGGTCTCAACCCATTTTTCATATTTCCACGGCACCTCATTCCCATAATTAAATCATCATATTTTTCCGGCACCTCGTGCCCTCATTTCATATCACAACTGCATGGACAATTCTCGTGCCAAATATCTTTATTATTTACTCACGGCACCTCGTGCCTACAATTCATTTTATAATCCGCCTGGCAATAGCCACAGGCTCTCAATTTCAACATAAATTAGATTGTTATTAATTTACCAACAACAAGACAAATTGCACAAGGTATAAAAATAAACACAAAAAAAATCACAACATCACATGAAAATCATCAACGCCACAACCCCACATCATCACATATCGTCCCTGACAATAGCCACCCTTATCGCTCCTATTGCCACCCTTATCGCTCCTATAGACACCCTTATCGCTCCACCCAGACAATATCAATAGCCACCCTTATCGCTCCTATAGCCACCCTTATCGCTCCGCCCAGACAATATTCCAACAACACAAGAACAGTGAAATGCCACCCTTATACCTACATAATATCAAAGGTGAAATGCCACCCTTTTCTCCTCAAAATAATAATTCACACAACACAATAATTTACATGGCAACATAACAAAATCAATTCACATTACAGTTTGCCCAATGGCCACAACAAATTCCAAAGATATAACAAAAATTAATTAATTTCACAACAAATAGCCAAAAGCTCCACACAATGTGTACAACACCCAAAAATAACCAATAGACATAGAAATTACTCAACATAAAAGCAAAGTCTTCATTAACTCTAAATTTTCAATAATTATATAAATACCTCTTCTTAAGCTCATTTAATTAATTATTTGCAGAGGGAAAATCCAAAATGAAATTAAATTCCAATAATTATCAAACCAGTAAATTCACGGAAATTCATAAATAATCAACTAACAATCATATCAAATTGTCATATAACAACAGAGTCAACAACAAGGATTTAGGCACGACAAATAGATGATTAAATATATGCCGACAATTATCCAATTTACTACACAATATGCTCAAGACTTTATCTTAATAAAATTTGCACATATAAACCAAGTACGTACTCATCACCTCGCGTACATGGTTTTCAATTACACAAATTGCACATAAGACTCAATGCCTAAGGAAAAATTCCCCCACTCGAAGTTAAGCAAGACACTTACCTTTTTGAAATTAGGTAGATATTCCAAAATAGTCTTCTTGCTTGAATTGACCTCCGGATAGCTCAAATCTATCCAAATTAATTGTATAACTTCATAAAAATTAATCGGACACAATTATGGATAATAATACGTCGACTTAAAAATTTATTCCAAAAAAGTCAACAAAATTCAACGCGGGACCCGCCTCTCGGAACCCGACATAATTTTCATGAAATTCGAATACCCATTCCGATACGAGTTCAACCATACCAATTTTATTGAATTCCAATAAAAACTCCACTTCCAAATCTTAAATTTTTATTTTTGGAAGATTTTACAAAAATCTTGATTTCCTACATTTATATCCAAACTAAACGATGAATATAATCATAGATTTATGAAATATAATCAATTTAGGATATAAAACACTTACCCTAACCAAGCTTGTGAAGAATCCCTCCAGAATCGCCCAAACCCGAGCTCCAAAAATTCCAAAACGAAAATTGCGAAATGACCATTTTTGGTCCTTAACATTCTGCCCAGTTTGCGCACCTGCGGACCATTTTATCGCACCTGCGAGCTCGCTTTTGAGAGCCAATTCTCGCTTCTGCGACGTCCACTGGCGCTGCCCTCGCACCTGTAGAAAAGCTTCCGCTTCTGCGCTCACGCAAGTGCGAGAAATTCTTCGCACTTACGGCCTCAGTCCAGCCCAGCCAATTTCGCTTCTATAAGCTTCATCTCGCTTCTGCGATGGTCACACTTGCGCCCAAATTTCCGCAGGTGCGATCCCAACAGGTCTGCCCAGAAACAGCAGAAATCTCGGCATTTTCAACAAGTCCAAATTCGATCCAAACCTTGTCCGAAACTCATCCGAACTACCCGGGACCTCGTACGAATTTACCAATAAGCCTTGTAACACAATACGGACCTACTCGGGGTTTCAAATTACATCACACAACAGCAAAATTACGAATCAAGCGTCGAATCAAATTTTGAGTTTTCAAATCTTCCAACTTCTATATTTTGCGCTGAAACTTATCAAATCAATCCGGAATAACTTCAAATTTAGCACACAAGTCATAAATGATGAAATGGAGCTATTTAAATTTCCGGAATCGAAATCCTACCTCGTTATCAAAAATTCACCCTTCGGTAGGATTTTTCCAAAAATCTTCTATTTTTCAACTTTGGCCAAAATGCGTCGAATTGTCCTATGGACTTTCAAATCCGAATTCGAACATACGCCTAAGTCCGAAATCATCATACGAAGCTATTTCCATCATCTAAATTCTATTCCGGGGTCGTTTACTCAAAAGTCAACTCTCCGATCAACTCTTTCCATTTAAGCTTCTCCAGACCTTAAGCCACTAAACGGGGTGTCAATTCTTAAAACGACAAGTCGGGTCGTTACAAGAAGTAGCTATTTAAATTTATTATTATACCTATATATATATATATATATATATATATATATATATATATATATATATATATATATATATATATGCCCGATCCATACCTCATATAATTTAAGCCCGGTCGTTCTTCAACACTTGTCGTTCTAAGAATTTAATCTTGATCTGGCGGCATAAGACCCTAAGCACCTTCTTATTATGTATAATGACTTGCGTGCATGGTTGAATTCAGTTACCGGATGATTCAAAGTGATTTGGGACACTTGGTCCCTAAAAGGGAAGCCTAAGTTTTAGGATTTTGACCGTAGTCGGAACCGTGTGAAGACGACTTCGGAATAGAGTTCTGTCAATTCCGTTAGCTCCGTATAATGATTTTGGACTTAGGAGCGTGTCCGAAAAATTATTTGGAGGTCCGTAGTGGAATTAAGCTAGAAATGGCGAAACTCAAAATTTTGGAAAGTTTGACCGGGGGGTTGACTTTTTGATATCGGGGTCAGAATCCAATTTTGGAAGTGGGAGTAGGTCCGTAATGTCGAATGTGACTTGTGTGCAAAATTTGAAGTCATTCCAAATTGATTTGATGTGTTTCGACACAAGATATGAAATTTGAAATTTCAAAGTTCATTAGGCTTGAATTGGGGTATGACTCGTGGTTTTCGAGTTGCTTGAGGTGATTTGAAGGTTCGACTAAGTTCGTATGATCTTTTGGGACTTGATGGTATGTTTGGTTGAGGTCCTCGGGGGCTCGGGTGAGTTTCGGGATGGTTTCGGATCATTTTTCCTTGTTTTGCAGCTGCTGGAATTGATATCTGGTATTGTTCTTCGCGAATGCGAAGGGTCTCATGCGTTCGCGAAGAAGGATTTTGGATGGCTGGGATTTGCCCATCATGAACGCGATGAAGAACACACGAACGCAAAGAAGGAGATGAGTAAAGCATACGCGAACGCAAGTAGTCAGACACGAACTCGAAGAGGAAAGGGAGTTGGGGGCCTGCCTGGCGTTAAGCCTTCGCGAACGCGACTCGTGTCTCGCGAACGCGAAAGGCAGAGGTCGGAAGGCATCGCGAACGCGATGAGGATATCGTGAACGCGAATAAGGAATCTGGGCAGCACATTTTTTGTGCTTCCCGAATGCGAAGCTATGGTCGCGAACGCGATGAAGGCACTTCTGGGCAGAATTAAAAGTCCCAAAAACGGGGGTTTGAGTTCATAACTCAAAATCAAATTTGGAGCTCGGTAGAAGGCGATTTTTGGAAGGATTCTCGCGTGGGTGTTTGGGGTAAGTGATTCTTATCCAGTTTTGATTAATTTCCATGATTATGTCTTTGAATCCATCATTTAATTCGGATTTAATGGAGGAAAAATCAAGATTTTTGTAAAATCTTCCAAAAACGAAAATTTAAGATTTGGAAGTTGAGTTGCTATTGGAATTCGATAAAATTGGTATGGTTGAACTCGTATAGGAATGGGTGTTCGGATTTCATGAAAATTATGTCGGGTTCCGAGAGGAGGGTCCCGCGTTGACTTTTTGGAATAAATTTCTAAGTCGGCTTTTTATTATCCGGAATTGTTTCCGATGAATTTTAATAAAGTTATACAACTGATTTGAATAGTTTTGAGCTGTCTAAAAGCCAATTCAAGCAAGAAGGCGATTTTAGAGTATCGGCATAACTTCTAAAAAGTAAGTGTCTTGCTTAACCTCGAGTGGGGGAATTACCCCTTAGGCATTGAGTCTTATGTGCAATTTGTGTAATTGAAAACCATGTACGCGAGGTGACGAGTACGTACTTGGTTTATATGTGCAAATTTCATTGATTAAAAATTATTAGACGCCCTTATGGATTAAATTGGAAATTATTGGCAATCATTAAATCCTCTATTTGTCATGCCTAGATCCTTGTTTCTTGAAATTATTTTTACATGATGATTTGGTGTGATTGCCACTTTGATTTTTATGTGAAATATTATTTTGTTGAGTTGTTCACTTCCGGATATTTTGTTAAGATTGTTTGTGCACATTATGGTCGAGCCATGGGCTCCTTATTGTGAAAAATAAGGTATTGTTGATTTTTGTGGCAAGTTGTGATATTTGAGCACTTGATGTGCAATCTGTGATAAGTTGTAATATTTGAGCACTTGATGTGCAATCTGTGATAATTTGTGATATTTGAGCACTTGATGTGCAATTTGTGATAAGTTGTAATATTTGAGCACTTGATGTACAATCTGTGATAAGTTGTAATAATTGAGCATTTGATGTGCAATCTATGCGATGTTGTAATATTTGAACACTTGAGGTGCAGTTTATGAGATGTGTGTATTGGCACATTATATTGTGGGAGTTATGTTCGGGTGTTTGCATGAGGTTTCTGTCGTGCTATTATTACTATTAATTTATGCACATGTGGCGTGACAAGGCGGGCTATTTATATATATATGTGTGAGTTTGCGCATGTGGCGAGACAAGGTGGGAACATTATTATGCACGTGTGGCGAGACATGGCACGCATTTACTTTACTATTGCACACGTGGCGAGACAAAGGGGCTATGTCGGGGATTAATTTGTGATGGCCTGGGGGCATTATTGTTGTTGCATATTTATTTTGGGACTACGAGGCGGTACCTCGAGAGATCCCCTGTTGAGCACTTACTTCGGGACTATATTTTCACTTGCCCTTGGTTATTATGTTTTTCTCAAATTTGTCAATTCTTGTGTTTTCCGTGATGTATTATTTGACTTAATATTAAGTGTTTTGTATTTCTTGAGATATTGTGTTGACCTTGACTTTTTCATACAAGACTATGAGGATTTGTATTTTTGGGTTGTACTTGTCTTTGATGATTGAGTTGTTTTAAATAAAAGAAAATTTCCAATATGTTTAATTTAATAAATTTTATATCCAAATCAGTAGTTTATTTGATGCTTTATTTTAAAGGAAATGTCATTTTTCCTCTCTCAAACGATTTCTAAAATAAACTTATCCTTTTGTTGATTTCTTACTTGATTTAAATATTTTAACCTTACTTTATTGAAAATAAATTGATCTTGTCGATCTTATATACATTGATATTTTGGTACGTGAGTTGTCCGTACAGTTATGAAAATAATATGGGCATGAGGTGCTGGGAAAATATATGATGATTTTATTATTGACACGTGAGTTGTCCGTGTGATGGTGATAGAAATATAGGCACGAGGTGTCGTGAAAAATATGAAAAAGGGCCGAGACCCGTAATTTTATGATTATGAAATGAGGTGTCACATGGTGACTTTTTAATTGAAAGAATTATATTCAAAATATTTATTTGGAAGGATTTTTACTTAGAAAGTATTATATGAAAGAATTGTATTTGAAAGATATTTATTTGAGGAAATTATATTTGAAAAGATTTATTGAACGAATTATATTTGAAAAATAATTATTTGAGAAAATTATATTTGAAAGATAGTTATCTGGAAGAATTATATGTGAAAGACATTTATTTGAAGGACTTGATTTAATTGGGTGTAATTGTGTTTATTAATTATTGAGTGATATTAATGGTATTCTTGTTCTCTGTTGTGCATATCACTGGTTGTTTTATCCTGCCCTTATTATTATTTGTTTCCTATTATTTTGTATATTATATTGCACATGTTATTAGACTAGTGAGTGTCTTGACTGTACCTCGTCTCTACTCCATTAATATTAGTCTTCATACTTGACCATGGTGTACTCATACTACACTTCTGCACATTGTTGTGCAGAGCCAGGTATTGGATACATCGGACTTGAGAAGAGTTAAAGCAGGATCATAAGGATTCAAGGTAGAGCTGCTTGGTCGTCGCAGTCCCTTGGAGTCTTTTTATTTCATTGCACTGTTAATTTTAATCAAACAGTATTGTATATTCGATCATCGTGATCATTCCATGTATTCAGTTAGAGTTCGTGACTCAGTACTACCAGTCTTGGGAGGTTGTACATTCATATTTGTTCCGCTATTAGTTTTGGTTACTTATTTAATTAAAAAAAAATGGCTCCAAAAATGTAATTGAAATCGACTTACCTAGTCTTAGAGACTAGGTGCCATCACGACGCCTGTGGTGGGATTTTGGATCGTGACAAGTTAGTATCAGAGCTCTAGGTTCATAGGTTCTACGAGTCACGAACGAGTCTAGTAGAGTCTTGCGGATCGGTACGGAGACGTCTGTACTTATCTTCGAGAGGCTACAGAACTGTTAGGAAATTTCCATTTCTTTCATTCCTGTCGTGCGGAATTTGTTGAATTTGGAATTTGAACCTTCGTACCTCCATTCTCTCACAGATGGTGAGGACATGTGCTACTGGGTTAGCTGAGCAGGCATCCGCACATACTGCTAGGGCTGCAAGAGGCCGGGGTCGAGGTAGAGGCCGAGGAAGGGCACGTGCTACGACTAGAGCACCTGTCAGAACAACAGTTGAGGAGGCACCAGTAGCTCCAGTTGGGGGACAGGTACCAGAAGCACATGTTGTTACCCCCGGACTTCAGGAGACTTTGGCACAGTACCTTAGTATGTCTGGTATATTAACTCATGCGGGATTGATCTCTGTTGCACCAAACATTCCGCAGATTGGGGGAGTAGCTCAGACTCCTATCACAACTCCAGAGCAACAGGTTCACGTTGGTTAGGTTCTGGGTGTAGTATTGGTACAACCTGTTATTCCGGTTCGGCCTGAGGTTAGGCCCGAGGCATCAGAAGAAGAACAAAAGAGACTTGAAAAGTTTAAGAAATATGATCCACCAAATTTCAGTGGCACAGCTATAGAGGATGCCCGAGAATTTCTAGAGAATTGTCATTGTATTCTCCACACCATGGGTATTGTGGAAGTGAGCAGAGTTGCCTTTACTATATTTCAATTGTCAGGCGCAGCGTATCAGTGGTGAAAAATTTATGGAGAAGGTAGACCAGCAGATGCAATACCACCAACTTGGGCTCAATTTTCGGAAATGTTCTTGAAAGAGTTTGTTTCCCAGACTCTCCGAGATGCATGGCGCACAGAGTTTGAATGGTTGCATCAGGGCACTATGATGATATCAGAATATGCTATCAGGTTCATTGAGTTAGCCCGTCATGCACCTATCTTGGTTCCTACAATCAGAGAGCGGGTCCACAGAGGGGCTCGAATATGATATTAAAATATGCATGGCTCGAGAATTGCAAACTGATACTCCATTCCAACAAGTAGTGGAGATTGCAAGAAAGATTGAGGGTGTTTTAGGTGAGGAAAGGGAGTCTAAAGAGGCCAAAAGGTCTCGAAGATCTGGAGGGTTCAATGGATTTTGCTCTTCAACTAAAACCTATTATTGTGGAGGCTCGAGCAGTCGGTCAGCTCAATCTGCACATCAGATTACTCGGAGTGTTCCAATTTATAGTGCACCACCGACACGAGATTCTTATAGTGGTTATTCCAGTTTTCCGGCACAGACTCAGTATGAGCAGTCGCGATCTCAGAGGGGTTGTTATGAGTGTGGTGATACTAGGCATATCATGAGAGATTGTCCCAAACTTGAGAGGGGTGTATTTCATCAGAACACTCCAGCTATAAGCTTTATTCCATCTGATACTCCATGTGCACAGTCAGCTAGATATGGAGGACATGCGGGTAGTGGGCACCTTAAGAGGTGGAGGCCCGACCCGTTGATATAATCACTATGATTTGGCTGGGGCCAATACAACATATGGTGTCGTTACAGGTACGATCCTGATTTTTATTATAAAGGATAATTTCCCTTAATTTGATTCGGTTCTGAATATTGAGGTGAGTCCTCCTATTATGCTCCACTTATGGGTGAGCTTCGTAAATTTGTGATACACTTATATGTTTATCCCTGTTGGGAGATTTAAGGATGTGAACCCATATCTGTCATTTTATTTTTGTACACCAGTGAGGGATATAAGTCCAAAAGTAATTTTTATTATTCATTACTGTGGGTGTAATGTATTTCGGAATAATTGATTCTAACTTTTATGAATTATATGCCCTACCGGTATGAGGGTTCATTATGTGTTATGAAAACTATTTATGAAATTTATTGAAAAATTGAAAGAAAGGAAATTGAAATTTCAGTTGGTAAAATGTGCAAAATACTTGTGATTCGAAGTTGAGGACGAGATCCTCGTATTTTTATATGGTGTGAAATATTTAAACTGGGCTGCAAGCCGCGATGAAAGTTATATAAGGACGAGGTCCTTGTGGTGAAATGTTTATGAGTTTAAAATTCTCCCTTGTGAAATTTAATTTGTGTAATAATATTAATAAGGAGTCATGCCTATTAGGCTTATTTGATAATTCCTGTATATTTTTCTGTTCATATTCAGCTATTTTCGTGTTGTAAACATTGAGTTTTAGCCTATGAGGTGAGTGCCCAAGTGGCGTTAAATATGACTCATTAATCCTAGTAAGTAATCATGAGGTCTTCATGCCTCACATTCTGTTGTCAGTGTTGTGAAAATTCGAAATGAGGTGGTGGTTAATATGAGATTAATTGATGATGTTGGGATTAATTATGAACAGCTTTTAAGACCTGGGATATGGTGATGAGCATGCATATGATGTGCTTCATGTCCTGATATCATAATGATAATGCAGTGCTTGTAATGCTGAGATTGGTGCTATTCATATATACCTTGAGGTATTTTATTGGGTTGTGGATGTGTTATTAGGAGTTATTTTGGTGTTACTCTGCCAGGTGGATATGCCCAATTACAGGGGAGACTCTGCCGAAATTTCTGAAAAATTTGAGAGTTAGTAAAATTTGAAGGATTGAGAATTACAAAAGAAGAGACAAATTATGTTATATGTTTGAGGGCGAATGATCCTAAGCGGGGGAGAATGAAACACTCCAGAAAAATTTTGAAGTACTTCAACACTATCAAGAAAGTTGATGTGTGTAGGCACGAGTTGCTACAGCCAGTTGAGACTAATATCGTGCGTTGATGAAAAATCGGACTTTCTGAAAATGTTTGGAGTGTAAGAAATTGGTCTTAAGGTTCACAAATATGGATAAAAGAAATAATCTCAAATGAGATAGTGTTTCCAGACTTACCTCCAATGCAGTAGCGTGGGACCAACCGTGAGTATATGTGTAAAAGAAATCATCAATTCGGTAACCTCAGAATAATTATTAGCACGTTCGAGGACAAACGTTTGTTTAAGAGGTAGAGAATGTAACGACCCGACTTGTCGTTTTAAGAATTTAAGCCCCGTTTGGCAGCAGAAGGCCTGAGCAGCTTCTTATTATGTGTATTGGCATGCGTGCATGGTTGAATTCAGTTACCGATGATTCAAAGTGATTTGGGATAATTGGTCCCTAAAAATGAAGCTTAAGTCTTAGGATTTTGACCATAGTCAGAACCGTGTGAAGACGACTCCGGAATGGAGTTCCGTCGGTTCTGTTAACTCCGTATTGGAGGTCCGTAGTGGAATTAAACTGGAAATGGCGAAACTCAAAATTTTAGAATGTTTGACCGGGGGGTTGACTTTTTGATATCGGGGTCGAAATTCGATTTCGGAAGTGGATGTAGGTCCTTAATATCGAATGTGACTTGTGTGCAAAATTTGAAGTCATTACGAATTGATTTGATGTGTTTCGGCACAAGATATAGAATTTGAAATTTTAAAGTTCATTAGGCTTGAATTGGGGGTATGACTCGTGATTTTCGAGTTGTTTGAGGTGATTTGAAGTTCGACTAAGTTCGTATGATGTTTTGGGACTTGATGGTATGTTTGGTTGAGGTCCCGGTGGGCTCGGGTGAGTTCCGGGATGGTTTCGGATCATTTTTTCTTGTTTTGCAACTACTGGAATTGATATCTGGTATTGTTCTTCGCGAACGCGAAGGGTCTAATGCATTCGCGAAGAAGGATTTTGGATGGCTGGGATTTGCCCATCACGAACACGATGAATAATACGCGAACGCGAAGAAGGAGATGAGGAAAGCCTACGCGAACGCGAGTGGTCAGACGCCAACGCGAAGAGGAAAGGGAATTGGGGGCCTGTCTGGCGTTAAGCCTTCGCGAACGCGACTCGTGTCTCGCGAACGCGAAAGGCAGAGGTCGGAAGGCATCGCGAACGAACGCAAAGAAGGATTCTGGGCAGCACATTTTTTGTGCTTCGCGAACACGAAGCTATGGTCGCGAACGCGATGAAGGCACTTCTGGGCAGAATAAAAAGTCCCAAAAACGGGGGTTTGAGTTCATAACTCAAAATCAAATTTGGAGCTCGGTAGAAGGCGATTTTTGGAGAGATTCTTGCGTGGGTATTTGGAGTAAGTGATTCTTATCCAGTTTTGATTAATTCCCATGATTATGTCTTTGAATCCATCATTTAATTCGGATTTAATGGAGGAAAAATCAAAAAAATTGTGAAATCTTCCAAAAACGAAAATTTAAAATTTGGAAGTCGAGTTGTTATTGGAATTCGATAAAATTGGTATGGTTGAACTCGTATCGGAATAGGTGTTAGGATTTCATGAAAATTATATCGGGTTCCGAGAGGCGGGTCCCGCGTTGACTTTTTGAAATAAATTTCTAAGTCGACGTTTTATTATCCGGAATTATTTCCGATGAATTTTAATAAAGTTATACAACTGATTTGAATAGATTTGAGCTGTCTGGAAGCCAATTCAAGTAAGAAGGCGATTTTGAAATATCGGTATAACTTCTAAAAAGTAAGTGTCTTGCTTAACCTCGAGTGGGGGAATTACCCCGTAGGCATTGAGTCTTATATGCAATTTGTGTAATTGAAAACCATGTACGCAAGGTGACGAGTACGTACTTGATTTATATGTGCAAATTTCATTGATTAAAAATCCTTAGACGCCCTTATGTATTAAATTGAAAATTATTGGCACTCATTAAATCCTCTATTTGTCATGCTAGATCTTTATTTGTTGAAATTATTTTTACATGATGATTTGGTGTGATTGCCACCTTGACTTTTATGTAAAATATTATTTTATTGAGTTGTTCACTTCCGAATATTTTGTTAAGATTTTTTGTGCACATTATGGTCGAGCCATGGGCTCCTTATTGTGAAAAATAAGGTATTGTTGATTTTTGTGGCAAGTTGTCATATTTGAGTACTTGATGTGCAATTTGTGATAATTTATAATATTTAAGCACTTGATGTGCAGTTTGTGATAAGTTGTAATATTTGAGCACTTGATGTACAATCTGTGATAAGTTATAATAATTGAGCATTTGATGTGCAATCTATGCGATGTTGTAATATTTCAACACTTTAGGTGCAGTTTATGAGATGTGATATTGGCACATTATATTGTGGGAGTTATGTTTGGGTGTTTGCACGAGGTTTCTGTCGTGCTATTATTACTATTGATTTATGCACATGTGACATGACAAGGCGGGCTATTTATATATGTATGTGGGTTTGCATATGTGGCGAGATAAGGTGGGAACATTATTATGTGGCGAGATAAGGTGGGAATATTATTATGCACGTGTGACGAGACAAGGCGGGAATTTACTTTACTATTGCACACATGGCGAGACAAAGGGGCTATGTCAGGGATTGATTTGTGATGGCCTAGGGGTATTATTGTTATTGCATATTTATTTTGGGACTACGAGG
This sequence comes from Nicotiana tabacum, assembly GCF_000715075.1. Classification (NCBI taxonomy): domain Eukaryota; kingdom Viridiplantae; phylum Streptophyta; class Magnoliopsida; order Solanales; family Solanaceae; genus Nicotiana; species Nicotiana tabacum. The sequence goes on along the minus strand of NC_134102.1, from coordinate 15,112,434 downwards.
CGGTACCTCGGGAGATCCCTTGTTGAGCACTTACTTCGGGACTATGTTTGCACTTACCCTTGGTTATTTTATTTTTTCGAAATTTATAAATTCTTGTGTTTTCCGTGATGTATTATTTGACTTAATATTAAGTGTTTTGTATTTCTTGACGTATTGTGTTGACCTTGACTTTTTCGTACGAGACTTTGAGGATTTGTATTTTTGGGTTGTAATTGTCTTTGATGATTGAGTTATTTTAAATAAAAGAAAACTTTCATTATGTTTAATTTAATTAATTTTATATCCAAATCAGTAGTTTATCTGATGCTTTATTTTAAGGGAAATGTCATTTTTTCTCTCTCAAACGATTTTTAAAATAAACTTATCTTTTTGTTGATTTCTTACTTGATTTAAATATTTTAACATTACTTTATTAAAAATAAATTGATCTTGTCGATCTTATATACATTGATATTTTGGTACGTGAGTTGTCCGTGCAGTTATGAAAATAATATGGGCATGAGGTGCCGGGAAAAACTATGATAATTTTATTATTGACACATGAGTTGTCCGTGTGATGGTGATAGAAATATGGGCACGAGGTGTCGTGAAAAATATGAAAAAAGGCCGAGACCCGTATTTTTATGATTATGAAATGAGGTGTCACATGGTGACTTTTTAATTGAAAGAATTATATCCAAAATATTTATTTGGAAGGATTTTTACTTAGAAAGTATTATATGAAAGAATTGTATTTGAAAGATATTTATTTGAGGAAATTATATTTGAAAAGATTTATTGAAAGAATTATATTTGAAAAATAATTATTTGAGAAAATTATATTTGAAAGAGAGTTATCTGGAAGAATTATATGTGAAAGACATTTATTTGAAGGACTTGATTTAATTGGGTGTAATTGTGTTTATTAATTGTTGAGTGATATTAATGGTATTCTTATTGTCTATTGTGCATATCACTGGTTGTTTTTTCCTGCCCTTATTATTATTTGTTTCCTATTATTTTATATATTATATTGCACAGGTTATTAGACTAGTGAATGTCTTGACTGTACCTCGTCTCTACTCCATTAAGGTTAGTCTTGAAATTACTGGGTACCGACCGTGGTGTACTCATTCTACACGTTTGCACATTTTTGTGCAGAGCCAGGTATTGGAGACATCGGACTTAAGAAGAGTTAAAGCGGGATCGTAAGGATTCAAGGTAGAGCTGTTTGGTCGTCGCAGTCCCTTGAAATTTTTTTTATTTTATTGTACTGTTAATTTTAATCAAACAGTATTGTATATTCGGTCCTCGTGATAATTTCATGTATTCAGTTAGAGTTCGTGACTCAGTACTACCAGTCTTGGGAGGTTGTACATTCATATTTGTTCCGCTGTTAGTTTTGGTTACTTATTTAATTAAAAAAAATGGCTCCAAAAATGTAATTGAAATCGGCTTACCTAGTCTTAGAGACTAGATGTCATCACGATGCCTGTGGTGGAATTTTGGGTCGTGACATTACCAGTACATGCATGTTAGGCTATAATGAATTGAGACTCAAACCCAACTTTTATCATCATGGAGCATCACAACTTGAATCCGATGTCTTATCCTCAATCAATGTCATAATTTGTCAAAGTAAATTGGGACCATAAAATATTATCATTCATGATTATATGCATAAGTGAATTAAGTTTCAACAATATATATATAATATAATCTTATCGTCAGAATATTTATTATAAATTCTATTGGAGTTCAAATGGACCATAAATCAATGTCATAATATCTCTTGAATCAATTTAGGATATTGCTACTGCATAGGCTAATATAAGACAGAAAATATAAAGAATATTTTCAAATGTATGTATCGGGGTGATGTTATTTCGATACAATTTTAATTGAAAATAAATTCTGGGGGTAAGTTGTACTTAAAATTTTAAAATCATGTAAACATAAAGTTGTAATACGTCTTCAATTATAGTAGTAATTTTGATAGTCACAGTACCTCTCCAATTTGGTAATCATTTTATACCATACCCATCCTTATAAATGTAAGTCTAACTCAACATCAAACAAACAAAACTAAATCTCATGCATCAAGAATCAAAATACTTAGGAAGGGAAAGACCAAAGATACTGCTATAGTTCGATGCTAAGCCATCCTTTTTTTTAATCACTAGCTTTATGTAGTGTTTTCTTTATATTTTTCGTAATATTAGGCTTACCTAGTTGTAAAGACTAGGTGCCATCACGACACCTTACAGAAGGTTAGTTTGGGTTGTGACACTCTAATCCCGCCTTTAAACCCTCTGTACTGATCTCTCAACTACGTTAGGAGTGGTGTTGTTCAATAACTACCTAAATGTGTACTCTCTCTCGAGCAATATACACATTAAATAGGTACAGTTAATTGAGAGCTTTTCAATTAACAACAATAAAAATATAGTTGAACAAGTAGAGAAAAATCAAAGGCAAATCTATATTAAATGCAGTAGAAAATCGTCCTCCAATAGGTTCATTATAATCTCAAATGTGCTATATATTTCTGCATAACTTGCACAAACTCATAAAAACACCACTATAATGAATGAAGGCAAAGAAATCTTACGGATGGTCGTACTTGATTTAACAAATTCATTTCTCTGCAAAACTATAATTATATTATTGTGTAATATAAACTATATATTAACCCTTAATCACAAAATAATTTAATATTAGTATGCATAATAAAATTCACTCCCTGGACAATAGAGATCTCGTATATCTCAACTTCTTAAATTTTCACTTTGGGTTTGGTTTAGGCAACAATTATGTTCCTTACTAATAATTAGGACTAAAAGTCTACGAAAAAGGAACTTCATATTAGATCTAATTTCTTAGGATTAAAGAACATAAAAGTAGATATTTGTGTAGTGGTATGCATGTATAAATCCTTACCATTATAAAGAAAAATTAGAATAAAGTTATCTTGCCGCCAAATTGGTATTGGCCAACGCCATGGAAGTTAAAGAGCAACTACCACATAATCTTGATAGAAGATTATGAAATAAGACATTCGTGTTGATAACGTGTCATGAAATATAGCTTAAAGTAACAATATAGAACAAACAAAAACAAGTTCAGAGAAATAGAGAGAAAGAGAGGAGAGATTCTTATTTCTTCTTTAATTGTGTTATATTTCCTATCTACAAGGCTTTTATATAGGCATGAAAAGTGAAGAATCCCTCTTGTAAAATAGTGAATGGAATGGCCACTATTGAGTGGAATGGTCATTACATAAATGTCATTGAATATGTCATTAAGCATTTGAGAGGAAGATCACGGGAAGGTTATAGAGATAATGGAGAAGAGTAGTGAGCATCACTCATTTGGTGGTTATGGACATCCACCAAAATTCAAGATTTTATAACAGGAATAAGTAATATAAAATACTAGTGAAAAAGTTGTTTTTCCTCCTTTGATGGAAAATATTTTTCTTGAAAAATAACTTGTCATACCAAATATCAAAAAGTAACTTTGTGAGAATACCATAGTAAAAAAAGCTAACATAAAAATACAGTAGAACTTTCATTGTACCAATTACATCCAAAATCATGATTTTGTTTCTACTCCCTATCCCCTTTCACTTCTGAATGCTCTAAGCCTCTAACGATACAAACCATTACCATCTAAAAAGTTGTTGGATTAACAAGAATATGTGCTTGACCAATAGAATAAAAGGCTTACCTTTAATTTGTACGTCCGTGCAAGGATAAGAATGAGATTCACAAAACTAAACTAACCTTTAATTTCCTTGAAAGAAAAATTATGTAGTATTAGAGCGAAAAGAATCCAAATAAAACGAAATGAATATAGAAAATTTATATAGTCAACCCCAATTAGTCTATGATACCCATTTGGTATTCTCATATCCTTGCAACTGGAGCAATCAATCAAGAATGCTGACAAGTGACAACCACCACAAAATCCAAAACCAATATCAAATTCCTTATCACGAAAAAGTATTACCACCAAACATTTTTAGATTATACATTACAAAATCCAGCAAACTCAGTCAACTGGACTTATCATTTATTCAGTCCCTAGCAATAAAACTTGTTTTACAGGCTCACTAACTTGAGGGTATTTGCCTTCTCCTGCAGACTGTCAAGCAAGCTATCGAAACTCTTCTTGAAAGAGTCCACACCCTCCAATTCAAGCTGAGACCCAACAAAGCTCCAGTCGATACCCAATTTCTCGAGGGCACTGTAAATACCTTCGGCTTCAGATACGTTTGAATCAATCGTCCTTGCAACGGAACCGTGATCGATAAATGCTTGAAGAGCTTGATCAGGCATCGTTGAAACCTAACCGACATTTAATTAGAGGTCAACCATCATGCAAACACAGAGTAACATGAATTATTCACACCATATGGCGTCTTTTGAGGCCACTCGTCCAAAAATAATTACATCCGCTAGCCAAATATATAAAAAAATAAGTATAAAATATGTATATTATACATTAATATACAAAAAATATGCATTTTACCGGCTATTATTTTGGAGGGCGGTTATACATGGTAAATTTAACAACAATGTGATCACATACCCAATGTGATCGCACAAGTGGGGTCTGAGGAGGGTAGAGTGGTACTAAGCAGACCTTAGTACCCCTACCTTGTGTGAGATAGACAGGTTGTTTTCGATAAATACAATATTTGATTTCCCTAATTAAAATAGTGGCCTCAAAAAAGGCCATTTGTGCAAATGGCCTCAAGTAGTATTTCATTAAAGGTCCATCCAATAAAAGTGATTTGATGTTTTCTACATGGCCACAATCACCACAAACAATAAAGCGAGAAGACGACTCACCGTGTCTGGTCCAATGAGAGGATCCACATATAAAGTGTCAGGATATGCTGGGTTCTTAACACTAGTTGACGCCCACAGTAGCCTCTGTTTCTTGGCACCTTTCTTTACCAAAGCTTCCCATCTAGGACCAGAAAATTTCTTCTGGTAAAGCTTATAAGCAAGAGCTGCCTGCGCATTTGCAGCCTGTAGTGAAAGTAAGACAACAGAGGTTATCTGTCACTTGTATTTCTCTAACATCCCAAAAAGAATAGACAAATTCATAGCTGTATTAGCTACCTTCCCACGAAGATCAAGAGCCTCTGGAGTTCCAATTTTCTCAAGCATCTTGTCAACAAGTGTGTCTACTCGACTGACGAAAAATGAAGCAACACTTGTGACTCTGGAGAGATCACTTAGCCCAGAGGCTTCAAGGCCATCGAGGTAAGCATCAATTACTGCTTCATATCTCGCAAGAGAGAAGATGAGCTGTGCATATACATAAGAGCTACTTCAGTGTTCAAAAAACCAATAAAGCACAGAGGAAATGGAAGAAAATCACACGAAACATCAAATTATTTTGAGTAGTTTCTTTAAATAAACAAACATGGACCTAAAAGCGCAGTAGTAATGGATCTTTGTTTTTTTAATTTATTGTTCAATAGTAACGCATCTTTATTTAATTAAATAATTCTCTTTATCTTGCACTCAAGGGTGTGGCCTAGTTGTCAATGAAGTGGGTTGAGAACCATGAGGTCTCAGATTCAAATCCCGGCGGAGGCAAAAACACTAGGTGATTTCTTCCTATCTGTCCAAGCCTTGGTAAACAGAGTTACTTGGTACCTGTTGCTGGTGGAAGGTAGCAGGTATCTCATGGAACTAGTCGAAGTGCGCGCAAGCTAGCCCGGACACCACCGATATATAAAAAAAAAAAAAATCCCTTTATCACTCACTAATCCAGTGCCATACAAATATCTCTCTTATAAGCAAGAGAAGACAAGCAATCTTTAATCTCATGCATGAGGCGTCAAGTTGTCAAAAAGGTGACAGGGAATCAACTCACCGTGACATTGACACTTATTCCAAGTGAAATAACTTCCTTGATAGAAGGAATGCATGGAGCAGTAGCAGGAATTTTTATATACACATTGGAACGCTCAACCTTCTTATGAAGCCACTTTGCAGCCTCTACAGTGCCCTCCGTATCCTCAGCAAGTCTAGGTGAGACTTCAACAGAAACGTACCCATCGCCACCATCTGTTTTATCGTAGATTGACTCAAAGAGTTTGCATGCATCTTGGATGTCCTTTACCACAAGTTCCCAGTATACGCTCTCTATATCTTTTCCAGCTTGTACAAGTTCCCTGTAAAGAGCAGCGAATGAAGATAGGTAGAGTGGAAAACAGGCAAAACGAATAGTCATAAGGTGAAAAAAATCATATATTCATTTCTCGTAATATGTTGTTGAGAGGACCCTTTGAAAAGAAAAGGGAAAACAACATCCTACGTTACTACGAGTCCATCAAACACTATGACAATGTGATTTAAATTGGAAATGGCATTAATATAACATACAGATGCCCATCATAAAGCTCCAAGAGCCAAAGGGTGCAATACACATAACAAACCCAACTTTTGAACGGGTATGTGACCAAACTTCATTTAGAAACAAAAATATTTATCTTTACTTTCGCAAGATCCAATGCACATATCTTTCCTCATATCTACTCTTCGATTTTGGCATTCACGTTAAATCAAAAAAAAATATTCTAAACCCCTAGCATTCAACAACAAATTATTGCCAGAAAGCACAACTACTAATGAGAAACATTCAAAGTATAGATTACCGAAACTGTTCATTGTATGCATTTGATGTTGATATCGCTTTCTGGAAAATCTGCAATAATCAAAAGCTAAGAGTTAGGTAGATTGATGGAATTGTAGACTAACAAGTAGAAACTAAAAACTGTAGAAATTTTATTCAAAAAATAATGACAACAGGTTAATAGTTTACCGCAGGATTGCTGGTTACACCTCTGACACCACTCTCAATCAATGGAAGCAAATCTGTAACAGGCCGGCAGAGATTGTCATACCAGGGGCTTTGGCCTTGCCTCTCGTAGAGATCATGGAGAGTTGTTCTCTTCACTGTGCTTCCATTTCCATCAGCTTGAGAGCATTTGACACTGTCAAATAAATTGATGATTAAAATATTACTCAATTTGTGCAGTAAAAGCGTATAACATTTGTTAGAAACACAAACTAAGGCAGAAAGGTACATATATAGATTTGAATATATCGCCGTTTTATAAGTGAAGTGACATTTTAGAAATTTATCAGCACAATTGGCATGCTGATACGAACATTTGAGTACAACAAAAGTAGTTCTCATATATTGTGTAGAGAACTAATAAAGTACAACAGAATTAGTTTCCAAAGATTATGTAGAGAACTAATAAAGACGAACATGGCCTCTATACTGTAACAATTATGTACATCTGTAAAGATTTGAAATATCTGACTTTATATTTCTAACTTCAATCTAATTAGAGATTTTTTTTTATAAGTTTAATAAGGATAAAACACAAGAGTTTGAGGGGTCATTCATCCAAGAACTACTAGCACCAAATTTAGCGTTCTGATATTTAAAAAAAGACGTCTTTTCCTTTCTTCTTCTTTTTTTTTTTGTGTGGAGAAAAATACACTTTTCGGCATAGATAAGCTGTAAGCAATCAAGAATTTAACTGTAGTAAAGAATCAACGGACTATTCAATTGACCTTTCTAGTTTATGTACCCTTACAGAAAATTGATAAATTTGCATATCACATGAAAATGAAAAGCATCAAGCTTTTTACCTCAAGGGCAATCTAAAAAACATGAGCAAGAAACCATTTTTATAGAATGAATATAGCAGGGATCAAATCTTAAACATAGAAAATAGAAGCACAGTAAAAAAAAAAAATAACAAGTGAATAAATTAAACAAGTCAAGTAACAACTGCAAGTCCGCATATATGCAATTTTAAAAAATTATGATCCAAATGAAATAATCTAATTTTAATGAATCCTATGAATAACAGAGAAAAAAAAAAGTATTACCACAAAGAGCCTCTGATAGAAGGGTTGAAAACGAGTGACAATTTAGAAGCAGAAAATTTATGGTCAAAGGTGGTGGTTTTGTTGGTACGAAGATCAAGAAAGCATTTGGGTGCAGATGAAGATCTGGTCGTAAAAGAGGTGGAGGAAGAGTAGTTGAGTGCTGGATTTGAGAGCTTAGAAATGGTAGCCATTTTTGAAAGAAAAGAGAAAAAGAGAGAGGGTTTACGAAAATGGGTTGGTGAGTGTTATAGTTTTGACGATGGACGATATAAACGAAGATGAAATGTGGGTTTAAGGGGAAAGGTTGGTGCGGCTGGTTAGGGGTTGTTTGGTTAGAATATGTGTTTTTTTATTTAATAATAATAATAATAATAATAATAATAATAATAATAATAATAATAATAATAATAATAATAATAATAATAATAATAATAATAAAAGAATTGTTATATCGTGAATAAAAAGCAAAAATTATTATTATTAAAAAAAGAATCTAACAAGGAGTGTATACGTTTTTTGGATTTTTTACTTATTTCGATACCTAATTTAGAGTCCGACTAACCTGTATTTCGTCGAAAATATTTTAGGTACAGCCAAATGTGACTCTATTTCAAGATACGAACCCCAAGATTTATAATTAAGGATGGAGAAATATTTACTATCTCACCACAATCTTTGGTGGTAATACATAATATTTTATTTTATATCCTATAAATATTCGTATAACTTAATACAGATATTATTAATACTATCAATCAAAATATTGCATTAGTTATGTTGAGCTAAATTTTTATTATATGACTAATGAAACACCGCATTAATTATGCAGGTTCTTTTTTTTTTTTCTATTCCCTCCGACCAAACATCGGAGTTTGGTGGTTGTTTTGGTGGTTGTCCATTGTAAACTTTGTTGTAATTATATGATATATTTTTAATGAAACTTTTATGCTTGATATTAATAATATAAAACACATAAAATATTTGCCTGATTATTTTTTCTATTCAAATTATAATCGTGTATTTTGTACCATTTCCTCCCAAACATTTTATATCAGGTATGTGAAATTTTACGCTGAAATAATATCTCTAATCAAGTAACCAAACGATCCCTTAGACTTTGCGTTTGATAATGTTCAGAAAATTAATAAAGAAAAGATAAAGGGTTGTTTTCAGATTGGGGTTGGCTTTAGGTGGTAGGTAAAAGCCAAGAAAATAAGGGTGATCTTGGAATAATACTCTATTAACTAATACAACTATCACACTGTCTACTGTTTAGGTGTTACGTGGATTTGGCAATAGGGTACAAAATTTTCATTATAAGAATTTAGGGAAAAAAACAAATTAAGATAAGCGGCATAAAGTCACAAGATATTTCTTATTTAATTATTTGCTAAGAGAAGAAGAGAAACGAGAATAGATAAAACTATTTCAATATTTAATCCTGTGGCTATGTAATTATGAGGTTTCACCTATCGCAGTAATAAGGGCCCGTTTGGCCATAAAACAAAATCACTTTTTTCAAAAAACAATTACTTTTCTTCGAAATTAGTATTTGGTCATAAAATTTTCAATTTTCATTTGAAAATGAATTTTGAAATTTTTTGAAAATTTTAAAAAATACAAAAAACTGTTTTTCAAAATTTTCACTTCAGATCACTCACAAAAATTCAAAAACAACCCAAATTATATTCTTATCAAAACAGTAAAAATTGCACGGAGCGCCCTATTTGGTCGCCCTCATTTAACATATACCCATATTTTTAAAATTCTTTAACCTATACCCTAATTTTGACAAGTTCAGACGTCTCATCTTCTTCCTCCTGACCTATGCGCTCCTTTCTTCCTCCTCTTCTTTTCCTCTTCTTCTTTTCTCTCTCAAACACATGAGACTTTGTATAAGTATTATTGATTGGATCAGTAAAGTTTTTATTAAATCTTATTAACTACCATATTCTATGTTGAAGGATGAGTAAATAAAACTCCACAAGTTGGTTAAAGTAGGTGTGATTTGTGTCTTTCCTTGATCTATCCTTCTTAAACATACAACAACAACTGACTAGTATATTTCCTCTCTTTCAAGTTATCTGCCACAAGAATGGCACATGCATGTGAAAATTATTATACACAGTAGTTGCTCTCGCGATCTCTTGGAATTAGCTTACCCCTTGCTTTATGATATCATCCGCAGGAAAAACGATAGAAAAGGGCTGCAGAACTGAAAAATAAAAGATAGGAAAAATAACTTCAGAATATTAGCAAAAAATTCAGTTAAAACTTCAGCACAATTTGGCTTAAGTTATATTTTAAAGCCATCTAACTTCAAAGAAAGGCATAACACAACTTCGGCTCTAAGACTACTAAAGTTTAGCAAATATAAAACAAAAATTTCAGCTCCTAGAATGTTGAAGTTCAGCAAATACAAAACAAAATTTCAGCTCCTAAAATGCTGAAGTTCAGCAATTACAAAATAAAACTTCAGCTCCTAGAATGCTGAAGTTCAGCAATTACAAAACAACAATTTCAGCCAAAACATGTTGTAGTTTTATTGAACTGAAGTTTGTCATTACACTATGAACTGAAGTTTGCGTGATTGCCTTTGCAAGTCAGGCCAAACTTCAAGCAAAAATATCTGAAGTTTTACTTTGATAAGGCTACACTTCTCAGGCAAAACATTATGAAATTCAAACTTCAGACATAAATTTTTACTATTTCAGGCCCGTATGTCTGAAATTACCCGAAAAGTGGGTACACTTGTAATTTTTTTGTAAAATGGGTATAAGTAAAAATGTGACCCAAAAACTGGGTATAGATGCAAATCCCCCATCAAAACACCACTATAATTTTCAAATATCATTTTCACTTGATTTTTTCTTTTTACTTTTTTCCGGAATTTTACAATTATTATGTCCAAATGCCCACTAAGTTCTGTTTACAAAGATATATATGCAGGAATAACATATTTAATACAAGATAATATAGTTACCTTATATACAAAGATTCTAATCTCATATATTATTTAATACAAAAATTCTAGAAGATTTTACACAATGCTATCAAGTTAATTAATTTGGACATATTTATTGTGATTCAGGAATATGATGGTGGAGGTGGAAACAGTGGGTAGAGTAGACCAAATGAGCCACCAATGGTGAGTGTATAAATTTGAAATTAAATTTATCATGTGTTTGGTTGAGGGTATTAGTTAAATTTCGGATAATTTTTATATCACATTTACAGAATTATGTATTACATATAAAAGGTGGGATATATAATCGTAACTCCAAAGTTATAATCTTAGTTATAGTCTCGTGATAACCTTGTTTTGAACCAAACGGCCCCTACGTATTTCTTAACAGCTTATTTAGATTGTTGTTACATGTCGTTTCATAATGTATCGTATTGTATTGTTTGATGAATATAATGTTTGGATAGATTGTATCGTCTGACGTCGTTTCATGATGTCATACACTAACAATATGAAGAATAAACCTACAACATTACTAAGAAAAAATAGAATACGGAGTAGAATTATTATATAAAAAAGTATGATAAAGAATAAAATATGATTATTTAATAATAAAGAAGGGCAAGAGTGAGGAAAAAAGCAAAGAAACGATGTCACCACACTAAATCCGCCGTTTCATATAGTGGCACTTTTCGTCGTTACATAATGATGAATTTAACGATACGACACAATAAGATTAAAGTAACAATCAAAACAAATATTGTATTTAAAGTAACACTACGATACAATACGATAGGTAACAACCATCCAAACAAGCTGTAAAACTGGAAGGTAATCGTCAACCATTCCTTTGTTACAATAATAGTAGATAGAAATTAGAAGATAGGGTTGATAGCGTATTAAAACGAGTTTAACATTTAAATTTAATTTTAACAATTAAACTCATTTTTAGTTTTAAAACTAAAAGTTCAAGATTTAGCTAAATGTTTAATAATTTCTTACATATTGCTTTAGTAGACTTTGTCATTCTTGGACACCACTTAAGATTATGTGATCTTTACACAAATAGCCGTCCATATTCATTGTTTACATTTTCTAGCCACACATAGATTATACACATATAATACATAAATTATGCATATATTATACCTCAGCTGGCTATTTTTAGTTTAAGTGGTTTGGTGTATATATATATATATTTTACCGATTATTTTTAGTTTAAACGATTGGGTGAGCGACTATATTCGGCTCAGTAGCGCGGGCGGGGTCAAATAAGTTTCCTTTTGCAGTTGTATTAGACCACCAACGGACAGCGGGCAAGAGCCACGCCCATTTGTTTGGCCAACCCTCATTTAAGTAAAATGATGTTTGGCTATAATTCTATATTTTTAATACATTATTTATCTTATATTTAGGTGCTTTAATGCTAAACTATATTATATTTGTGCTTAATTGAGTTTATTTTATGTGTAGGTATTTTGGGGTGAAAATTGTGAGCAAAGCAAATATTTTGGAAGTATATTATATGTATTTAAATGATAGCATGCAATTGTAGACACAAGAATTAAAGAATGAAGGTTTGGAGATTACCTGGCATCACTCAAAAGCAACGAGCTTCGAGAGAAAGAGTTAGGCAACAACAAATTGGATAAGCAGGCGAAGCGAGACTTTCTGCTCGCATTTGAGCTCGCGAGGCGCGGTTTGACGCGGGGTGCGTCGTGCGTTTCGCGTGGCGACGCGTGGTCCGCGTCTCAAGCCTATTTTGTCTCCTTTTTGGTTTTGAACTTGGTTATTTCGTCTAGGTCTTTTTCCTACATATTTAGATAGTCATTAAACACCATTTTAAGGGGAATTTGGGGACTTTAGACAAAGGGAGAACACGAAGCCATCGTGGAGGCCGGAATTTATCAGATTCCATCTTTCTTCCATCAAACTTAGTAATCTTTACTTTTTGTTGATGATTTGTTGTTTTGCTACCATGTCTATGTGGAGCTTAACTTCACGTTCTAGGGTTGTGGTTGCCATGAATATTGAAGTTTATTAATTATATTACTGTTAATTCGAGTTATCATCTTTGGTTGTTTCTCTAATTCTGTGCATAATTACTTAATTGTTTGGCCAGCAGTTGAGTTCTATTTACTATCTATGCTATGCTTGAAAGTCGTGCTTAGATTAGAGTAGAATTGGAGAGAGCTTGTTTCTGAACTCGTGGCTCGAGGAAAGATTTCGCGGTTAGGATAGGAATATACCTAACAGTCTTGCTTAGTTGAATACCGTATTATATTCATTCATGATAGATTCAAGACCATAGGAATATGGGGTTAATATATTATAGATAGACGGATAGTATTGTGAGAACATGCTATTTATATAAACGATCCGGTCAACTAGCAATCATTGATAATTTGGATTAACGGGTATAATTACGAACGCAATAGGATTGATAAACCGACAAAAACCCTGGAATCTATATCTCTTTTGTTACCTATTTAATTTTCGCAATAGTAGATTAATAGAAAAACATCACTCATAAATATCTTGGATAATTAATTGATTTTTAGTTTGCTTAGTTGACAATTGATCTAAGTCTTTGTGGGTTCAACATCCGACTTTCGAGTCACTTTATTACTTGACGGCCACGTATACTTATGTGTACTTGGGGAATCAACAATTTTTTGGCGTCGTTGTTGGGAGCTTAGTTATTGATTGTTTATCTAAGTTAAGCTTTAATTGATTTTTATTCAAGTTTTTAATTTTCTTATTTAGTTAGTATTATAATTATTTTTTACATGGCATCTTGGAATGTAAATTATTCGAATGATGGTTATTCTTATTTTGATGATCCTTGTCCATATTGTGGAGGACCCCACTGGATTGTCAGAATATCCCCGGGAGCGAGTTGTGCGCACAATCTCAATCCTTTGAGTGGAATATTTGTAATATGTGTGGTGGTCAAGGTGGCCATTGGGATGGCTGTCCTAATTCTTTTTATCCTTCTTCGAGCCCTAATTATTATGTTTCTGATAATTTTTGTGAGTTTGATAGGAACAAAGTGGAGAATGTGGAATATGATGCTCATATAATAAATATGATGAGGCAAATAATGGAGCAAACTCATTTTTTAAGGGAGCAAACTCATGAACGTCGAAAAGAGATGGAAAATCTCAAGGCAATAAATAAGAGAATGAAGGCCAAAATAGAAAAATGGGTTAAAACATTCGATGATCAACAAGCTACAGCCTTAGTTGATAGTCAGGAAGAGCTTCAAATTCGAGAAGAGAGTGAGTTCCAACAAGAGAAAAATTTCAAAGAATAGGAGATTTTGAGCCAAACTTGGCTAATGGAACAAGCTTAGCGATTAGAAATATATGAAGCTCAACGTGAGAAAATTACAGATGGGATAAGAAACTTAATAGAAGGGAGAGCTGAACTGGGACAAGAGATCGAAAAATTTGGTACTGCTATTCACAACTTGGGAGCTCAATTGATTGCAAAGGTTGATGCGTCTAACGCCCAACAAAATAGTTCTGAGTTGTGTAAAACTGAAAATGAGCTTATACGCCAAATTGAGGAGTTAAAAGTGGTGAGTCAATCATTCGACCATACTTTTATTGATGATGTCCATGCTGAGGAAACCACACTAGAGTGAGGAAACCACACTAGAGTCATGTGAGGAAGTAGATAATGTTATATTTGAATACTCTAGTGTGTACATATGAGGATGTAAATAGTGACGCAGATCTAGAGTTGGAGCGCATTGGTCCTCATTCCATCCATTTTTCAATATTGTGTTTGGATTATGACATAGAAATCGAGTCATCTAGACCTTTGGAGGAGCCAATGGACGAGGAACGTGGGTGCTTACATTCTTGAATTCGTCGTGCCAGAGAAAAAGAATTACATACCTCATCCAAAGGCCAAGAAGTGTAGAATGCGAAATTGGTTACTTGGACCGATTACATTTGTCCCACTACCCTGAGAGCATAACAAAAAGCTTGAAGCCAAATTGGGGGATCAATTCATAAGTTCGAGGTGGAGGCAAAAAGTGCTTCAAGTCGTGCCGCGATGTTAAATCAGGCGCTTGTTGGGAGGCAACCCAACTTTACTGTTTTCTTTTATTTTTATTTTTATCTTATTATTGTTGTAGTGTTTGTTTTTGTTTTGTAGGATTATAAGCATACGAGGCAAAGCCATTGGAAGACTGCAAAAGCAAGCTAGATAGTAAGAACTAAGTGTGGGGTGACCACACAAAGGACCATGCCTGGGGGAAGTCTGAGTACCCGTGAGCCGCTATTGCTTCGGCCTTTGGTCTTTCAGAGAGTTTCTTATCCACCATCATTATTATTTTGCTTTATTTATGCATTGGGGACACTGCACTCCTTTAAGTGTGAGGTGGGAGAATTCCTTTAGATAATTAGTAGTATGTTAGAAAATGTTAACTTCTTATTTTGATTTTAGCTTCTTATTTTTGTTTTCATAGTTGTGTAGTATTTTAGTATATTAATTTTTTTTTTTAAATGTGGAAAATAAGAAAAGCAAAAAAATCGAAAAAGGTAGAAAAACTGGACTTTTTCCGACGATGGATCTCCTAAACAGTTTCCTTGAGGGATTAAAGTCTAAACAAAAATTCAAAAATATGTCTTTTAGCTTTCTTTTGGTAGTAATAATCCCCTGTGATTTTTTTTTTGTACCTCGGTTCTTTTTTATGGGATGTAGTTTAAACCGGGTAGTGATTTTTTTCTTTTATTTTATTTATTTTTAGAGTAGATTAGAAATTAGGGAATAAATAGAGGAAGAAAGATGAGATTCCTAGGCTCCTTTGACTTGTTTGATAGTAGCATATTTAGGCTTTGGCATGTGTAGTATCTTCTCTATGTGCTAAAAATGCTTATGATGCTTTGATTATTTGGATAGCATATTTTGTGACGCCTATGTCTCATTTTTTTGACTTATGTTCACTTTGTGCTTAATGCTTAACATCTCGTGGCTCCGTGAATACTTGTATTAGTTTGAGAGTCGGAATGAAACCGTCCTTAGTGAGTCATGTGCCATATGTGGTAAGATTTTTGTATAGTCCATATTATTGTGCTTGTGTCTAGAACTTGCCCGGTATGTGAGTCGAAGCAAAATTTTAGGTGATACTCGGTTTGAAAAATAATTTTAGGCTATCTTTGTTCTTTTTGAGTTTAATGCTTATCACAAATAAAATATATCCCTAGTTAACCATTTTGAGCTTATAGACTTTTATTTGGCACCCACATTACAAACCTAAACCTCTTTTGTTCTAAACTGATATTTTTTTTATCCTTTTACCTCTTAAAGCACTTTAATTATGAGATGAGCACTAAAAGGAGTAAGAAGGGACTAAGTGTGGGGTGGCTTTTGAGTGGAACCGGTGAAATGATGAAAGGTGCATTTGTTTTGTAAAAGAATACACCACTAGTGAAAATTGCAAAAGAGAAAAAGAAAAAAAAATAGATGAATAAATTGATATTTTGTTCTTACTAGTGGGAATGAATTAAAGTAGTGCTTAAAGAAAGAGAGAACATTGTTAGGGATGATTTTAGTTGTGAAATTAAAATTGCGATTGAAGAATTTGCGCTTACAATTGATTATGTGATGTGTTAAAGTGCTTAGGAGAGGTAGCCACTATTCCTAAATATATTCTTCTCGTCCCTTAGCCCACATTACAACCATAAAAAAGTCCTAATTGATTTTAGACTGAGTGAGCCTACATATTAATAGAGATTTACATTAAAGGCAAGCCTATGGTGTCAATTGCATGCATGTGACTTCTTTTGTGATTGTGAGAGATTTTTTTTTATATATATGAGTCCTTAAAATATATTTGAGCATTTGATTTGAATGTATGGATTCAATTTACTCTCTTGTTTTTGTTGCAAGGGCACATGGTTTCACAAGGGATAGGTAACGTTATTAGACTTCTCTCTATGATGCTGGGTATTCAAGCCATGAGTGCATTGTGACATTGAGTTGGTTTTTGAGGTTAGGATTGTTAGGAGCATGTCGTCTTTGTTGTGAATATTAGTAAAGTATGGCATAAGAAAAGGGAAGTGTATGTGATTGCACATGCTAAAGTTTAATTGTTGCTATAAACCATGGTCATTGGTGTAGTGTGCCCCAATTGTGTAAAAACAAAGTGCTCAAGGATAGTGTAAATTGTTGGTTGACTCGAGGACGAGCAACGCTTAAGTGTGGGGTAGTGATGTTTGGCTATAATTCCATATTTTTAATGCATTACTTACCTTACATTTAGGTGTTTTAATGCTAATATATACTATATTTGTGCTTAATTGAGTTTATTTTATATGTAGGTATTTTGGGGTGAAAATTGTGAGCAAAACAAATATTTTGGAAGTATATTATATGTATTTAAATGATTGCATGCAATTGTAGACACAAGAATTAAAGAACGAAGATTTGGAGATTACCCGGCAGCACTCAAAAGCAACGAGCTTCGAGAGAAAGAGTTAGGCAACAACAAATTGGATAAGCAGCCGACGCGAGACTTTCTACTCGCGCTTGAGCTCGCGAGCGCGTTTCGCATGGCAACGTGTGGTCCGGGTCTCAAGCCTATTTTGTCTCATTTTTGGTTTTGGACTTGGTTATTTCGTCTAGGTCTTTTCCCTACACATATAAATAGTCATTAAACGCCATTTTAAGGGGGGATTTTGGGACTTTAGACAAAGGGAGAGCACAGAGCCATCGTGGAGGCCGGAATTCATTAGATTCCATCTTTATTCCATCAAACTTAGTAATCTTTACTTTTTCTTGATTATTTGTTGTTTTGCTGCCATGTCTATGTGGAGCTAAACTTCACGTTCTAGGATTGTGGTTGTCGTGAATATTGAAGTTTATTGATTATATTACCGCTAATTCGAGTTATCATCTTTGGTTGTTTCTCTAATTCAATGCATAAAACCTTAATGGTTTGGCTAGCAATTGAGTTCTATTTACTATCTATGCTATGCTTGGAAAAGCCATGCTTAGATTAGAGTAGAATTAGAGAGAGCTTGTTTCTGAACCCGTGGCTCGGGGAAAGATTTCGCGGTTAGGATAGGAATATACCTATCAGCCTTGCTTAGTTGAATACCGTATTATATTCATTCATGATAGATTCAAGACCATAGGAATATAGGGTTGATATATTATGGATAGACGGATAGTATTGTGGGAACATGCTATTTATATAAATGATCCGGTCAACTAGAAATCATAGATAATTTGGATTAACGGGTGTAATTACGAACTCAATAAGATTGATAAACCGACCACAACCCTGGAATCTATATCTCCCTTGGTTACGTGTTTAATTTTCGCAATAGTAGATTAATAGAAAAATATCACTCTTAAATATTTTGGACAATTAATTAATTTTAGTTTGCTTAGTTGACAATTGATCTAAGTCTCTGTGGGTTCGACATCCGACTTTCGAGTCACTTTATTACTTGATGGTCACTTATACTTGTGTGTATTTGGGGAACCAACATAAAACAAGTTCATACTCTTATCCAACAGCGAAGTTGATTGGATCATACTTGGTGGGCATTTGGACATAAGAATTGTGAAAATTCGAAAAATGATATTTGAAAATTAGAGTTGTGTTTGGACATGAATATAATTTGGAAATGTTTTTGAATTTTTGTGAGTGATTGAAGTGAAGATTTTGAAAAATAATTTTTTGGAGTTTTTTAAATTTCCGAAAAATTCTGAAATTCAACTTCAAGCTAGCGTTTGGCCATAGATTCCCAAATTTGTTCTGAAAAATCTGATTTGGGTGAAGTTTGGTTTGAAGATAAAAATATGTTTGGACATCAGTTTTCAAAACATATTTCCCAAATTTGTTTTGGAAAAATATGAAACATGATTTATACCCACAAGTTCTAAAAACTACAACAAATATCCAACAATACCATTATCAATAACATTCATTATATTATTGCAAACCATAGTCTTGAACATAAATAAATTTGATACAAAATTATCATATTTATAATGAACTACATGATACACTATCAGGTGACCGAGAAAACGAAGCAACATTGTTACAAAATAATAAATGGTGGGTTCTTTTATAAAATATAAAAGTTTGGAGTAATTTTAAAAAAATATAATAATGATATTTTGGCCCAAAACCAACTCAATGAGATTTGGGATTTGGGACTTTGCCAAAATGTAGGCAAAATTTATGGCCAAACATGTGTTTGCCAAATAAAATCCAAATTTATTTTGGCAAAATCTATGGCCAAACGGGTTTCAAGTGAAATTTACAATTTTTATGATCAAACACTAATTCCGAAAAATGAACAAAATTTTCCAAAAAAGTGATTTTTTTTAATGGTCAGACCGGCCCTTAAATCAGAAACATTGAATGGAACTTTTATGTCTTTATCATTGCTCCTATAGTGTTTTTTTACATCGAAAAATACTAAACAGTAAGATTAAATTTTCTTATAAATTACATTACTTAAATCAATATTTAAAAGCAAAAAGTTTATTTATTTTTATCGTATTGTCGCATGCAAGCAAATCTTCTTTATGTCTATAATTTGTATTTGCCAAAAAATCTATATATTTATTTGTCTCGCGTCAAATATGTGTAATAATCCCCTTGTTAGCTTCTTCCCATCAAGTGTTCACTGCCAATATTGTAAGCAATCATACGAAATCATCCTTTCTACTTAGTTCTTTGGCTTGTTGCCTGCTTCCCAAATAAGTATTTATGGTTGGATTTGATTTGGTTTTTATCTAAAATGAACTATATCAATTATGTCAAATTTTAAGATTTGTTTGTCACGTGAAATACTAATTTAATCTATTTAATTTACTAGGGCTGTAGATGAAATGTAATTTCCATAAGTTAATAGCTTGTGAACTCAAGAATTGAACAGATGGACGGACTTATGATCCACAATGAATTATAATATCCTTATTTTAGTTTTTTTCTAAGTTTTTCGCGCCCATTAATTTAGCAATAATAGGGGTGTACATGGACCGGGTTGGATCGATTTTGACAAAAAAACGAACCAAACCAACTATATCGGTTTGGATTGGTTCGGTTTTGTCGGTTTTCGGGTTGTTCGAATTTTTTTATTACATGAATATTTTTCAATCTTATTTTCTTAGAGTTATAGATAAAGTTTTGATAAGTGAATATATGTTAGTACAAATTAAAAAAATTGACAAACATATGATCTATTAAAATATTCTTATGGGAGAATTTTTTAGTAACGCGTGATAGTTATTTTCTTAGTTGTCGAACAATAATTTTTCGTTAGTGTACGCTTTCAAGGTTAACCGAATTTAATAATTAAATATAAAAATCAAGATGTACCTAAATATATATTATACGGCAAATATATAGATGGCCCCTTAAACTTGGTTCCGATTTCTATTTTGACACCTTAACTTAGCTTTCCTATTGAATACTTTAACTCTATTTTGGTCTATACCATTTAAACACAACGCATGACCGGCTAAAGGAGCGTTATGTCCACACATGGTAAGCGGCAAGCGTGTGAATGTTATTAATATTTGCTTAGGTGGATATTCCAACGGTCAAATAAAACTTCACCCGTTAGACCCACTTCAAAACACCCGATTTTTCCATTATTTCTCTCAAAAAGTCGCCATTTTTTCCTTCGTCTTCTTCCCCTTTCAAAGTCGCCATTTTTTCCTTGAACTGAAGCTTAGGTGCCCAAGCTTGAATCTTTATCTGATTTCTTCCTCATCTTTCTCGTTTATCAGTTCCATATCACAAAAATCAACAACTTCACGCAATGGAATGGATATTTGCCACTGTAGATTCAATGCGCCACTGACTATATCATGGTCACCTGCAAACCCAGGTCGTCGATTTTATGGTTGTAAATTGGTAAGTCAATCGTATTGCTTAGACCCTTGAATTTTTTAAAAAAGAAATCTGTTTTAATTTTTTTGGCCACATTTTTTTTTTTAATTTTGTAGGGTCGAGGTGGATGCAAATACTTCAGATGGCATAATGATGAAATGCCCGACAAAGCTAAGAGGGTTATACGGGGTCTGTTGAAGAGAGTTGAAAGAACTGAGAAAATGGTTGCATGGTTGAAGTGGCTATTTGTTGTGGTGGTGGTGGTGTTTCTATAGATTTGGCTTTGTTGATGCTGGTGGTTTGAAGAACAAAATAGTATTTTTATGATATGCTGGTGATAATGGTATTGTAGTTGCTGCTATTAGTTCAAGAACAATGTAGTATGTTGGAAGTGGGTACTAGGAATTTGGCATTTTGTTAATGTACACTATCTTGTTATGAATGAAATGGCAATGACCATTTTTTTATGCAAATTGAAGTTCAGCTGCACTTCCATTTGTGTTATGAATGAAATGCAAATTCGTATTCATGAACTGAAAACATAACTGCCCAAACATATTCATGAATTGAAAACATAACTACTCAAACATTCAATTGCATAATGTGATGAACTAGCATTACATCGAAGCTAAAAAAAATAGAGCATTGTTTTGGTCTACAAATTACAAAAATAGAGCATTATTTTTTCAAACAAATAACTACCCAAACTAGTAAACTCTAACAGAGCATAATATATCAAATAGAGCATAACTGCCCAAACAAAAAACTAGCAGTGATATATTAGATAACATAAACAAAAGCTGGTCTGCTTCACAGTGTAGATGCATCTGAACTTGTTTGACTTGAAGGGCCTTTTTTCCTTGCTGCATTCATATGCTGAAGCTGTGATCTTGTCACTGCATTTCTTCCTTTAAACTTCAATCCAGGGGGCTTAAATCCAATGTCTATGTTAGTTGCAGATGTATCCTTGAATGTCCCAACTGATATGACTCTCTCAAATGATATACCAAACTAGAAAATACAATAAATTAGTAAAAACAGAACAATTCCAGCCCACAAAACTGTATTACAATAAACTATGCACCCTTACATTCAGGATAGTAGTTCCAGTCACAGTGTCAGTGAAAATCTCAAAACCAGTCTGCCTTGGCCTTTTATGTCCAGTGGTTGTTGCATTAGCCGAGCCTCATCATAGTATAGTTCCTCTTCCTTTTCCCCTGCCTAATCCAAGGCCTCATGTAGATTGAGATGTTGAAGGTTGTGTGGTAGTAGAGCTTCCTATAGCATATGTGAATACACCCCTACCAATGCCAAGTGTAGTTCTTTTTCCTTTTCCTCTTCCTCTACCAAGCCCAGTTGATTGATTGTTGCTTTATCTTTTGACAACACTTTTATCCTCACATATAGATGATGGATTGCTTTGTTGAGATGGTATTTTCCGAGATGATCTTGGTGGAGGTGGTGGCATATTTTGATTTTGTTGAGTAGCACTTCTTGGAACATGCTGACAGAAATAAAAGAAAAGAATATCAGAATTGCAAAAAAAGAATGTACAAGACAGAATTACAAATATGAGAACTTACCATATTCCTGCATCCAGATTTGTTGTGGCCTGTTTGTTGGCAGTTTGAACAAGTTATCTTTACCCCTTTATTTGATAGTTTACCATGCTTTTTCCTTGGTTCATCCTTGATTTTTCTCCTACATCTTTTTGGTCTACCTGGCATAGGTTTAGGTTCCGGAGGCTCTATACATGGATTTGTTGAATCTTGCCACATCTTCATGTTAAGAATTGGTTGAATGAAATACTGGTAAGCTTTAAGGAAAGTTTCCTTCCAACATACAAACCTAACTTATCCTGACCAAATCCTGAATCTCCCACAACTTAATATTTGGCTGGGAAATAAACCTATCTTTATACTTATTGGCAATGTACTTAGAAGTACATAATTTGTTCTTTGTTTTTGGTGTTGCACTTATGAGCTGGATGGTACTTCTTCACAGTAAAGTCACATGAATCCCCATAATTGCTTGCATACAATTCCCAGTTACACTTGGCTCCTTTACACTTAACTCTAACCCTATCCTTTTCATTAGGCCTAATTTTTAGTTGCACTTTGTTCTCCACAGCATATGAGGCTACTGCTTTTCTAAACTCTACAGTATTTTCAAATACCATACCAAGCTCAAAAATAGCAAGGTAACAGTTAGGGTCAAATCTTACTTTTTTACTTCTCTTTCTATGAGGTAAGTCAATACCCCTTTCAGCTAAAACATCTAAGTCATATGTGCTATCATCACTTCCAATATCAGAACTAGTGTAGTAGTCTTCATCCCCTCCTAATTTTCCAGCAAACCTGTCCTCCTTAGATGGCCTACCAATATCCTCAAAGCCTTTATCTATTCCAAATTCTCCGAGAATAATATCTTCAGTTGGAGTAGGTTTCTTTCTCTATTTCTTCTGTTTTTTCTTATTTCTTCTTGCATGCCTTAATGAAGTGAGCTCTTCATTCACATCACTATTATCTTTATCATGAATGTTATCTAATTCAGATTCACTACTCGACAGATCTGATGTCAAACCAACATCTATATTTGTTATTTTTTCAGCCACAAATATGTTATCTGTAGCACTTTCTTGGACATTTATATCCTCTGGAACAGTAGATGTTGCCCTAGACTTTTTATTTAATGTATTTTCACTTGGTTCAATAACTTCTGGCCCACATAAAAGGCCATATGGGACAGTCTCATCAACCAACAAAGGCTCATTAACTCCATGCTTAATAAACAAATCTAAATGATCAAGATGATTAAGGCGACAAACTATATTATACAGTTGTTCATCATTTTCAATCAAGCTAAAGTCATTAGATTTTGGATTAATTAAATAGAAACTCTCTACCTCAGCATACCCCATATCCTTTGTGTAGGACAAAAGCTCAAAAAGAGAAAAGTGGTCCTTGTCTATCATGTGACCATCCTCACCCCTCTCTCATATACATCTCGGATCAGGATCCTTGACAATATGTCCACCATGGTGAAAATCGACAAGAATATATTCGTCTGCAGATATGTCTAGATTTATCACTGTATTGAAAAATCAAAAAGCGAAACAGAGGATGTCAGTAGATTCCCCGACCCAAAATTATAAAAAAAAATTTAATTTTCACAAACTCCAATCAAACTAAATTATAATAACCAAAAACAACTATGTTTTCAGTAAATAAAAGCTTACCACAAAGGAAAACTTCGATTGAAATAGTATAAACCGTGAAACTCCAGTCTCGACCAACTCCAGTCATGATTAGCTCCAGTTACGACCAACTCCACTCACCACCACGGTCGAAAGAAGCAAACGATTACCCGTATTAGTAAGATAACCGATCAAAATGTTGACGGACAGTTGAACCTAACTCAAAATAGATAAAAATTCCACCGAAAATCGGTCTCAATGTAGTTCACTAGGGTTTATTAGGCTAAAGAAAGGGAATTTTGGGTGGAAGATCGATTAACTGAGATGAGGTAAAATACGGGTAAGGTAAAAAAGTGGTTTTTTATCCGACCTGAATAAATAAACACGTGTTAGACTATTCTTGGTATGTTATTCCACGTGGGAAGCGTTTAAAAATACGCGCTTAATTTTTACAGCCCGGTCATGTGTTGTGTTTAAATGGTATAGACCAAAATAGAGTTAAAGTATTCAATAGGAAACGCGCTAAGTTAAGGTGTCAAAATGAAAATTGGAGCCAAGTTTAAGGGGTCGTACACCTATTTGGCATATATTATATTTAATTTTGAATTATCGAAATGCCATTTCAAATTCGAAAAAGGTATAAGAAATCTTGACATATGAATATGGAAGAATAAAGAGATGATTAACACATTTTAGTAATACTTGATAAGTAAGTGATACAAGTTACAACCCATTGTTTATAGTAAATAAAAATAAATGCACTTCATAATTCTATTAATTATTTCTCCATCCCACGAGAGCATCTCAAATATTTCTATATTTTAAAGAAAATTCAATATAAAGTCTTAAAAGTATATATAAAAATTATATATTTATATGTCGGTTTGGTTCGAATTTTTTTATTCAATACTAAACCAAATCAAACCAAACCTAGTCGGATTTTTTAATCGATTTGGTTTGACTTTTCGATTTGATGCAGTTTTCCGGTTCGATTTGAACACCCTTAAACAATAATCTCACTTTGAAATATGTTTAAAAGCGTAACCAAATTGTCGGCAAACAAAAAATATAAATGTAAATGACTCCTTAATAAACCCGAACACAAAATGAAAAATACAATATGAAATCAAAACGGTGATACTTTCTATTTTTAGAAAATGCTGATAAGCATTATCTTAAACTCGTGAAGTTTACAGTGACGTAGCAATAAAATACAAATAAAATAAGGGACAATAGCACTTTTAAAACGTGTGTCTTTTTTTTTTTGGTCGGGAAAGATTACTTATATATTAAAACTAAGTAACACGTACAGGGGGTTGGTACTTAGAGTTAGAAGCACCTAAGCTAGTTTCTGGGGCATCATTATCCCCCAGATTTGTGATACTAGGTGGGTGAACAAACCCAGGAGTTGCGGTATTAAAACTATTCCAACAAACAGGCTTTCCTGGAGTACAAAAAAGATGGTGTTGTGGCGCTATATCCTGTGTGATATTACAAAAATCTGTAGTTGCTTGCATGACAGGTTGAAGTGTGCTAGAGTGTTGTCGTAATCTGAGTCTTCCCATTCTATCTTCAGCCAGAACGTCCATGACAAACGGCGGTGGCTGTGCAAAAAAAGTGATACTGCTCCCCGTCAAGCCGGATCCAAAATGAGCTAGTCGATCTGCCACTATATTTTGTTCCCTGTACGTGTGCATAACTGGTGGACCATGGAGCTGGCGCAACAAGAATCTGCAATCATTTATAACATGTGAGCAAAGAGATATGTTGTCATGTAAAGTGTTTATTACTTCTAAAGCATCGATGTTAATTTCCAAAGGTTGTAGATTGAGATGGACAGCCATTTGTAATCCACGTAATAAAGCCATCAGTACCCTTTCCATAGCAGTTGATGCAGTGGTAGTTCCTGCATATCCCATCATCCAATGTCCTGTGGAATTGCGGAAGACTCCACCTATGCCTGTCAAAACATGCATCCCTACACAGGCGCCATCTGTGTTTAATTTAACGGAACCAAGCATGGGTGGTAGTCATTTGATATACATAGGCACTTTTGCTTTTTTAGAGTTGGGAGTACAAGCCGTGTAATAATATTATGTCGCAAGGTGTCGTATAATTGTGGAGTTAGCCAAAATCCTTGTGTTGTCAAAGCTATTTTTGTTTCTTGTTTTCCATATGTGCCATAGAGTATAAGCTATGACGACATGAGAAGGTAGGTGTTTGATACAGTGGCCCTTCGATAGCAAAAAGATTTTGCGTATCCCTTGATTAAGATTATATAATTGAAGAGTAACTAGACCAAGCAATTAGAAGCGCTTTTTTGTTCTCTTTTTCTTTATCTTTACTATTCAGGAGCTAAATTCACCTTTATCCTCTTTAATTTTTTTAATCTTGTTATATAAGTTTGTTGCTCATCAATTTTCTGCTAGTTCAGTTTTTCTTTTGAAATTTCTCTATTACACTTTTTTTCTTTTTTGTTTTGATTCATCAACCCGAATCAGCCAAATTCATTTCTGGGTTTTGATCTACATCCGCCTTTATTATCTTTCTTTATTCTCCGATCTCATCATCCGCCGGAAACTCGGCGTTAACCACGCGGAATACATCCCGCGTTTCCCCTTCCTCCGCCAGCATTCTCACGAATACACCAAAATAACCGGCGTATTTCTTTTTCATGTATTCTGAATCCTCTGCACATAATAGAACTGCAAATTTGCCGGCGAATTCTAGATTTCGGAGAAGAGGCAGAAAAAGTTTAGGGTTCTTCTTTTCATTTTGGTCCATTTTCAGATTTCTTGGTGGGTCTAAATTCCAAAGAAAGCACAAAATATTCTAAGTTTCTTCTTCCTATTTGAACGAGAAATACATAGAGTATTGCTCCACCTCGTCGCAATCCATCACCGCCGGCTAGATTTCCGTTAACTTCAAGGCTTGCAATTCAGATTCTATTATTCCTTTCTTGTCTTGATATTTTAATAGTTTGATATTTTAGAGTAATTGTATCTCCTTGCCTGCCTATTTTGTTCTTGAATCTTTAGTTTGTATTTGCCCTAGCATTGTCAAATTAATTGCATTAGTGATAGCTTTGCCTACCTGTTTATAGTGTTATCTACATGCTTACATCTTTATTTCAAATATCCCTTAGTAGTTCTGTTCTAGTTTTGCACATTTTCTTTGTGACCTTTAGTTGTAGATTATATCCCCTTTTGTATTGTATTTCTCCACCTATTGTAAATTATAGCTCCTTTAGTTCCTTTGTTTTATTTCTTCATCTGTTTTTCTATCCTTTAGTTGTAGATTATAGTTCCTTTAGTTCCTTTGTTTTATTTCTTCACCTATTTTTTTGACCTTTAATTGTAGATTATAGTTCCCATTAGTTCCTTTATATTATTTCTTCACCTATTTTGCGATCTTTAGTGGTAGATTATATTTCGGTAATTTATTTTATTTTTGTCACTTATTTTCGGGATAGTGCTTGCGTAGTTACTCCTAGATTATAGTGGCTTTGGTGAATGATGGTAGGGTAAGGTCTTGTCCTCGGGGATGTTAGCACGGGGGAGGGGGTGCGGGGGATAAGAGGGCTAAGGGAGCTACTAGGCTGAGAGCGGGGTCTTGAAACATAGGAGCTTTGACTGGAAAATCTGTAGAGTTAGAGAAGATTCTCAAGAAAAGGAAGATTAATATAGCTTGTGTATAGGAGACTAGGTGAGTAGGAGATAAGGCGTGGGATGTGGGCAGTTTCAAACTTTGGTATTCTGGGTGGGTGGGGGGCAGGAACGGAGTAGGTATCTTGGTTGATAAGGACCTCCGTGAACTAATGGTGGAGGTTAGGAAGGTGAATGACAGGCTGATGGCTATTAAGCTAGTTGTTGGAGGTTCTACGTTGAACATAATCAGTGCGTACGCACCCCAAGCAGGCTTGGATGAGGAAGTCAA
This sequence comes from Nicotiana tabacum, assembly GCF_000715075.1. Classification (NCBI taxonomy): domain Eukaryota; kingdom Viridiplantae; phylum Streptophyta; class Magnoliopsida; order Solanales; family Solanaceae; genus Nicotiana; species Nicotiana tabacum. The sequence goes on along the minus strand of NC_134102.1, from coordinate 15,084,556 downwards.
GAGGCGTTTCTGGGAGGGTTTGGATGAGGTGGTGCGTGGAATCCCGCATACCGAGAAGCTTTTTATAGAAGGAGATTTCAACGGCCACATTGGAGCGTCGTCTGGGGGTTATGATGATGTGCATGGTGGCTTTGGTTTGGGAGATAGAAATAGGGGAGGAACGTCTCTACTGGACTTTACTAGAGCATTTGATTTAGTGATAGCAAACTCGAGTTTCTCGAAGAAAAGGGAGCACTTGGTCAACTTCCGGAGTTCGATTACTGCGAGAATCTCGGCACGTATCAGCACGGAACCGGTAATCAACAAATCAAGAGTTTTTTTTTACCTTTTATAGAAATGTACCTAGAATAGGACTTATCTACTATATAAAGGGGGTCTGATAATTCATTCAAAAGACTGTATCACGCATCACAAAGCAATATATTATTATTTCTAGTTCTCATTATGTAGTGACCCAATCGATCATTTTGACTTTTAAAACCCCGTTCCCAAAAAAAAAAACTTTTTGTATGTGCTTTTAATGATATATGACTTGCGGGGATGGTTGATTCGGGATTTGGAAGTGTTTGGATTGAAATCGGAACACTTGGTTCCTTAAGTTGGTTTTAAAAGGCCAAGTTTGATTTCGGTTAATATTTTGAGAAAATGACCCAGGAATAGAATTTTGACGATTCCAACAGCTTCGTATGCCAATTTTGGACTTAGGAGTGTGTTCAGAATTTTATTTGGAAGTCCGTAGTTAAATTATGCTTGAAATGGCTAAAATAGGAATTTAAGTTTGGAAGTTTGACCGGGTAGTTGACTTTTTGATAGCTGAGTCAGAATCTAGTTTTGAAAATTTTCATAGCTCCGTTATGTCATTTATGACTTTTGTGCAAAATTTGAGGTCAATCGGACTTGATTTGATTGGTTTCGATATCGAATGTAGAAGTTGGAAATTTTAAGTTTCATTAAGCTTGAACTGGAGCATGATTTGTGGTTTTAGCGTCATTTTATGTGATTTGAGGCTTCAAATAAGTTCGTATGATGTTTTAGGACTTGTTGATATATTTGGTTGAGGTCCCGAGGGCCTCGGGTGAGTTTCGGATGGTTAACGGATCTAAAGTTGGACTTAAAACAAATGCTGCAATTTTTCTCTTCTGCTGGAAATTCTGGGCTATGATCGAGCCCAATATCGAGGCCCAGGATTGAGGCCATGATCGAAGGCAGGGCTCGAGGGTCATGATCGAAGGCAAAGGCTCGAGGGCCATGATCGAAGCCACGATCGAGGCCGAGGTCATGATCGAGGGCCATGATAGAACCACGATCAAGGCCGAGGATCGAGGGCTGCCTGGGCAGAATTATAAAATGGGGCATTCGTCCCATTCACCATTTTTTACAAATTGGAGCTTGAGCAGAGGCGATTTTTGATAGATTTTCAAGGAAAGACATGGGGGTAAGTGATTCTAACTCGGATTTGGTCAATATATACGAATATATCATTGTTTTCACCATTTAATTAGTGTTTTGAGATTGAAATTTGAAAAAAATTTGAAATCTCATAGAAACGAATTTTTGAGATTTCGATATCGATTCAGAGTCGGATTTGAGTTAAACTAGTATGGTTAGACTCGTAATTAAATGGGTTGTCGGATTTCGTAACTTTCGCCGGATTCCGATACGTTAGCCCCATAGACGAATTTTTAATTAATTTCGGAAAATTTATTGAAAATGTAGTATTTTCTTATAAAATTGATTTTATAATTTTTGGTGACTGTATCGAATTATTTTTGGTTAGATTCGAGCCAATCAAAGTTGGATAATCGATAAAAAGGCATACTAGTGGATTAAATTGGAGCAAGACGAGGTAAGTCTCTTGTCTAATCTTGTGAGGAGAAAATTACCCCATAGGTAATTAAAGTAATAATTGTTGCTAATTATGGAGGCTATGTACGCATGAGGTGACGAGAGTCCGTGCGTAGCTACTATTAATGCTAAAGTCCGAGTAGTTTAGGACTCAAAGCATGAATTACTTGTGTAAATTGTATTCTTTGTTTAATTAATATTATTTGATATATATATATATATATATATATATATATATATATGTTAGTTAAAAATATTAAAGGATGAGAATCTCATATGCTTAATTTTCTGTTTAAATTAATTAACTATTAAGAAAAATTATTCATCATCCCGAATTTATCTTATAATGAATATACTCTCCTTCCAGAGGTACATTAGAAAATGCCCTCCTTTCTTGTGGAGCGGGCCGAACACTTCGGCAGGATAGATGCATCTATGGACGCGCCGCATGTCCCTCGGCAGTGTACACGACACTCTAAATCAGGGCGTACGACCTCCGCAGAAATCGTGCCTAATAATAATAATTACACGATACTTTTATAGTTTATTGCAGCTTGTAAAGCTAATTGATAAATTGGAAATTTATTGGAATTGAATGAATTTAATTAATATATTGAGAATTATTACATTTGAAGGAATTTAATTATTTATGCTGATTAAATAAAATTATTATTGACTTTGTGAATCATGTTCTGTTAAATAAATTCTATTTTATTCTATTTAATATTATTGACCCTTAATGAGTGTCAAAGTCGGTCATCTCATCTCTACCATTTCGAGTTAGGCTTGATACTTACTGGGTACATGTTGTTTACGTACTCATGCTACACTTGCTGCACTTTTTGTGCAGGATATAAGGCAGCTACTAGTGGAGGACCTATCATCGTACATCCTCGTTATCCATGGGCGTAGTGGTGAGCTTCTTTGCTGGGCCGTTCTGTAGCTACCGATGCCTCTCCTTGTATTTTCATTCTGTATATTTTTATTTCAGACAGTGTTTGGGGTTTTGTATAATCTACTAGATATTTATACACTTGTGACACCAGATCTTGGCACACATATTGGTAGAATTTGGAATGGTATTATTTTCTTGGATTAAAGTTAATCGGTATCTTTTCTATTTTCTTTAATATTGCTAGTAAAATAATAAATTTTCTTAGAAAATTATTTTTAAAATAATTGATATATGTTTAATTTATTTGTTGGCTTGCCTAGCTATAGTGTAGTGCGCCATCACGACCTATAGGTGAAATTGGGTCCTCACAACATGGTATCAGAGCACTAGGTTCACGTGGATCTCACAAGTTATGAGCAGACCTAATAGAGTCTTGCGGATCGGTACGGAGACGCCTGTACTTATCTTCGAGAGGTTATAGGGTGTTAGGAAACTACCTTTCTTCATATTCCATCGTGCAATTGAAGTAGTACTAAATATCCTTCTTTTATTCTCTCACAGATGGTGAGAACACGCTCTAATGAGGTTGCAGACCAGGGAAGAGCTACTCCCCCAATTGCTAGAGGCCAAGGGAGGGATCCAGCCCGTGGTAGGGGGCGAGGACGTTCCAGGACTGTTCCAGTTATGCCGCTAGTGGGTCCAGCGGAGAATCCCATTTTTGAGAAACATGGTGAGGTGCCTGTGGCAGAGCCAGCTCCGGTGGATTTCACATCTGCACCGGGATTCCAGGATGTCATAGGTCGTATGCTGCGGTTCATGGACAATATGACTCAGGCCGGTTTAATTCTGGTAGACCCAGCCACATCTCAGGCGGGCGGGGGAGCACAAACCCCTACCGCGCAGGCTCATGGATAGGCAGTTGCTGTATATCAGACCCAGGGTGCACTACCCGTGGGTGGAGCCCAGCTAGTGGCAACAGCTACACCTGAGCCCAGGCTAGCTGTAGCCGCTGATCCTCAGAAACTATTGGATAGATGGACTAGACTACATCCTACTGTCTTTAGGGGTGAGCAACATGAAGATCCCCATGATTTCATTGATCAGTGTAAGGATAGATTGTACAACATGAGGGTATTGGAGTCTCATGGGGTAGACTTTGCTACTTTTCAACTAGAGGGCAGAGCCCGTAGATGGTGGTAGTCTTATGTTCTTGGCAGACCAGCAGATTCTCCTCCCATGACTTGGGACAGGTTCACCCATATTTTCCTGGACAGGTATATTCCACCCTCCCAAAGGGAAGAGTTGAGGTTTCATTTTGAGCAGCTTCAGCAAGGTCAGATGTCAGTGACCGATTATGAGGCGAGGTTCTCTGAGTTATCTCGTCATGCACTTATGATACTCCCTACTGAGGCAGAGAGAGTGTAGAGGTTTGTTGTGGGTTTACATACTGGCATTCAGGTCACTATGGATCGAGATATTGAGGTGGGTACTTCTTATGAGCTAGTCATGGAGATATCTCGTAGGATTGAGGGTGTACGTTATCGGAGGCGAGAGCAGGTTATGAGAGATAAGCGGTTCAGGTATTCTGGAGAGTTCAAAGGTGCTCCGTCTGGGGGTAGAGGTCAGTTCGTGAGAGGGCAGTCCAGCAGGCCCCCATATCCATCACCAACACCTCCTCAAGGTGCTCAAGTGCGACCCTATCTCATTGTTATACCAGAGAGTTCTTATCGCCCACCAGCTATTCAGGCTCCTCCCGGTAGGTATTCAGTTCCCCAGGGCCAGACTCTTAGACAACAGTCCATCGCACCGAAGAGTTGTTACGAGTGCAGGGATCCTAGTCACATACGGAGATTCTACCTCGGGCTTCGGGGTAAACTAGTGCAACATGGTCAACATCCTATGATTATCGGACCAGTTGCTCCACCAGTTTTCCGACCACCAAGAGGTGGAAGACAGGTGGGTAGGGGTTGTCCTAGAGGTAGAGGTCAGCCAGTTGGCGCTCCAGCTTGGTTCTATGCTTTTCCGGCCAGACCAGGTGCAGAGGCCTCAGATGCCGTGATTACATGTATTATTTCTATTTGCGGCAAAGATGCCTCAATATTATTTGATCCAGGATCTACGTATTCATATGTGTCATCTCTATTTTCTCCATTCCGGGGTGTTTCTCGTGAGTCCTTAAGTACTCCTGTTTATTTGTCCACTCATGTGGGCAATTCTGTTATTGTGAGCCGGATCTACTGGTCCTGTATTATTACATTCTGTGGTTATGAAACTTCTACTGCTTGAGATGACCGACTTTGAAATTATTCTAGGCATGGACTGGTTATCTCCATATCATGTTATTCTAGATTGTTATGCCAAGATTGTTATCTTGGCTATTCCAGCATTGCCTAAGCTGAAGTGGAAGGATTCGTCTGTTAGTTCATTTAATCGAGTTATTTCTTTTATGAAAGCTCAACACATGGTTGAGAAGGGTTGTTTAGCTTATCTAGCCTATGTTCGGGATACTACTACAGAGATTCCGGCTATTGATTCAGTTCCTGTAGTTCGGGAGTTCTCCGATATATTTCTTTCAGATCTTCCAGGTATGACACCTAATCGTAATATTGATTTATGTATTGACTTGTCTCCATATACCCAGCCTATATCTATCCCACTGTATCGCATGGCTCCGAAATAATTGAAAGAATTAAAAGAACAACTTGAGGAGTTACTAGCCAAAGGGTTCGTCAGACCAAGTGTATCGCCTTAGGGTGCACCAGTGTTATTTGTGAAGAAGAAAGATGGTTCTATGCGAATGTGTATTGATTATCGCCAGTTGAACAAAGTCACTATTAAGAACAAGTACCCGTTGCCACGTATTGATGATCTATTTGACCAGTTGCAGGGTGTTAGGGTGTTCTCTAAGATTGACTTGAGGCCGGGGTAACATCAATTGAAGATTTAGGATTCGGATGTTCCGAAGACTGCTTTCCGGACTAGATATGGTCAATATGAGTTTCTGGTGATGTCTTTTGGTTTAACTAATGCTCCGGCAGCATTTATGGATTTGATTAACAAGGTATTCAAGCCATATATTGATTCGTTTTTCATTGTCTTCATTGATGACATTTTGATCTAATCGCGCAGTAAGGAGGAGCATGAGCAGCATATGAGAGTAGTGCTTTAGACAATGCGGGAACAAAAGCTATATGTTGAGTTCTCCAAATGTGAGTTCTGGCTAAAGTGTGTAGCATTTTTGGGGCATATTGTATCAAGCGGGGGCATTAAGGTTGATCCCAAAAAGATTGAGGCAGTTCAGAATTGGCATTGTCCTACTTTGGCGACTGAGATCATGAGTTTTCTGGGTTTAACAGGTTATTATCGTCGGTTCTTGGAGGGTTTTTCGTCTATTGCAACACCTTTTACCAAATTAACCGAGAAGGGTGCTCCGTTCCGATGGTTTGATGATTGTGAGGTGAGCTTTCAGAAGCTCAAGACAACATTGACTACATCACCAGTGTTAGTGTTGCCTTTCGGTTTGAGGATGTATACAATGTATTGTGATGCTTCACGTGTTGGTTAGGGTTGTGTATTGATGCAGGAAAGACGAGTTATTTCATATGCTTCACGTCAGCTGAAGCCCCACGAGAAGAATTATGCGGTGCATGATTTGGAGTTAGCTGCGATTGTTCACGCTCTAAAGATTTGGAGGCATTATCTTTATGGGGTGTCTTGTGAAGTTTACACTGATCATCGCAGTTTGTAGCATTTGTTCAAGCAGAGGGACCTAAATTTGAGACAACGCATATGGCTTGAGTTACTAAATGATTATGATATTACTATCCTCTATCATCCGGGCAAAGCAAATGTGGTTATAGACGCCTTGAGTAGAAAGGCGGAGAGTATGGATAATTTGCTTTCATTTCAGTAGAGGAGAGGCCATTAGCTTTGGATATTCAGTCCTTGGCCAACAAACTTGTGCGGCTGGATATTTCAGAGCCCAGCCGAGTTCTTGCATGTGTTGTAGCTCAGTCTTCACTATTTGAACAGATCAAGGCTCGCCAGTATGATGATCCACACTTAATGGTTCTTCGAGAAACGGTACTGCGGGGTGGTACTAAGGAAGTTACTATTGGCGCGGATGGTATTCTGCGACTCCAAGATTGTCTATGCGTTCCTAATGTGGATGGATTGAGGAAAAAGATCCTAGAGGAAGCACACAGTTCTTGGTATTCTATTCATCCAGGTGATACGAAGATGTATCGTGACCTGAGGCAGCGTTTTTGGTGGCGACGAATGAAAAAAGACATAGTTGAGTATGTAGTTAGGTATCTAAATTGCCAGCAAGTTAAATATGAGCACCAGAGGCCAGGTGGTCTACTTCAACAGATGACTATACCAGAGTGGAGATGAGAACGCATCACTATGGACTTTGTAGTTGGGTTGCCGCGGACCTTGCGGAAGTTTTGATACAGTTTGGGTCATTGTCGACAGGTTGATCGAGTCGGCACCCTTTATTCCTGTTGTGACTACGTATACTTCAGAGAGGTTGACCCAGATTTATATTCAGGCGATAGTTCGGTTGTACGGTGTGCCAATTTCTATCATATCAGATAGAGGCCCTCAATTTACTTCACATTTCTTGAGAGCTGTACAGAGTGAATTGGGGACCCGTGTAGAGCTCAACACAACCTTTCATCTGCAGACCGACGGACAGTTAGAGCGGACAGTTTAGATTTTGGAGGATATGCTCAGGGCATGCGTGATTGACTTTGGAGGTCAGTGGGATCGTTTCTTTCCTTTGACCGAGTTTGCTTATAACAACAATTACCAATCCAACATCGAGATGGCTCCATTTGAGGCTTTATATGGTCGGCGATGTCATTCGCCCATTGGATGGTTTGAGCCCGGTGAGTCTAAGTTATATGGTACTGATTTAGTGAAGGATGCCTTGGAAAAGGTAAAATTGATTTAGGAGTGACTTCGTACAGCACAGTCGAGACAGAAGAGTTACGCGAATCAGAAAATGCATGATTTATCATTAATGGTAGGTGAAAAAGTTCTGTTGAAAGTTTCGTCGATAAAGGGAATCATGAGATTTGGGAAAAGTGGTAAATTAAGCCCAAGGTTTATAAGCCCATTTGAGGTGTTGAAACAAGTTGGGGAGGTTGCTTATGAGCTTGCATTTTTCTCCCAGTCTATCAGGAGTTCATCCGGTTTTCCATGTATCTATACTCCAGAAGTATCATGTTGACCTATCACATGTGCTAGACTTCAGCACAGTTCAACTAGATAATAGTTTAGGCTATGAAGAAGAACTAGTGGCCATTATTGATAAACAGGTTCGCCAGTTGAGGTCCAAGAGGATTTCTACAGTAAAAGTCTAGTGGAGGAGCCAATCAGTCAAGGAAGCGACTTGGGAGGCCGAGGAAAACATGCGGAGCAGATATCCACACTTATTCAGCACTCCAAGTACAATTCTAAACCCGTTCGAGGACGAACGTTTATTTAAGAGGTGAAGAATGTTATGACCCAACCGGTCATTTTGACTTTTAGAACTCCATTCCCAAAAAAATAAAACTTTACGTATGTGCTTTTAATGATTTATGACTTGCGGGAATGGTTGGTGCGGGATTTGGAAGTGTTTCTGTTGAAATCGGAACACTTGGTTTCTTAAGTTGGTTTTAAAAGGCCAAGTTTGACTTCGGTCATCATTTTGAGAAAACGACCCCGGAATAGAATTTTGATGATTCCAACAGCTCCGTATGGTGATTTTGGACTTAGGAGCATGTTCGCAATTTTATTTGGAAGTCCGTAGTTAAATTAGGCTTGAAATGGCTAAAATATGAATTTAAATTTGGAAGTTTGACCGGGGAGTTGACTTTTTGATATCAGAGTCGGAATCCAGTTCTGAAATTTTTCATAGCTCAGTTATGTCATTTATGACTTATGTGCAAAATTTTAGGTCAATCGGACTTGATTTGATAGGTTTCGACATCGAATGTTGAAGTTGGAAATTTTAAGTTTCATTAAGCTTGAATTGGAGAATGATTCGTGGTTTTAACATCGTTTTATGTGATATGAGGTTTCAAATAAGTTCGTATGATGTTTTAGGACTTGTTGGTATATTTGGTTGAGGTCCCGAGGGCTTCGGGTGAGTTTCGGATAGTTAACGGATCAAAAGTTGGACTTAAAACAACTGATGCAATTTTTCTCTTCTTCTGAAAATTTTGGGTTGTGATCGAGCCCAAGATCGAGGCCCAGGATCGAGACCCAAGATCGAGGGTCATGATTGAAGGCAAAGGCTCGAGGGCCATGATCAAAGACACAATCGAGGTCGAGGATCGAGGCCAAGATCGAGGTCGAGGATCGAGGCCAAGATCGAGGTCGAGGATCGAGGCCATGATTGAGGACGAGGATCGAGGCCATGATCAAGGGCCATGATCGAACCACGATCGAGGCCATGATTGATGGCCATGATCGAACCACGATCTAGGCCGAGGATCGAGGGCTGCCTAGGCAGAATTATAAAGGAGGGCATTCGTCCCATTCGCCATTTTTGACAAATTGGAGCTTGAGCAGAGGTGATTTTTGATATATTTTCGAGAAAAGACATTGGGGCAAGTGATTCTAACTCGGATTTGGTCAATATACACGAATATATCATTGTTTCCACCATTAAATTAGTGTTTTGAGATTGAAATTTGGGAATTTTTTAAAATCTCATAGAAACGAATTTTTGAGATTTCAGTATCGATTAAGAGTCGAATTTGAGTTTAACTAGTATGGTTAGACTCGTAATTGAATGGATTGTCAAATTTCATAACTTTTGTCAGATTCCGAGATGTGGGCCCCACATACGAATTTTTAATTAAGTTCGGAATTTTTATTGAAAATGTAGTATTTTCTTATGAAATTGATTCTATAATTTTTGGTGAATGTATCGAATTATTTTTGGTTAGATTCCAGCCAATCAAAGTTGGATAATCGAGGAAAAGGCCTACTAGTGGATTAAATTGGAGCAAGACGAGGTAAGTCTCTTGTCTAATCTTGTGAGGGGGAAATTACCCCATAGGTAATTAAAGTAATAATTGTTGCTAATTGTGGGGGCTACGTACGCACGAGGCGACGAGAGTCCGTGCGCAACTACTATTAATGCTAAAGTTCGGGTAGTTTAGGACTCAAAGCATGAATTACTTGTGTAAATTATATTCTTTGTTTAATTAATATTATTTGATATATATATATATATATTGTGAATTGTTAGATAAAAAAAATTAAAAGATGGAAATGTTAGATAAAGATATTAAAGGATGAAAATCTCATATGCTTAATTTTTTATTTAAATTAATTAACTGTTAAAAGAAATTGTTCAACCTCCCGAATTTATCTTATAATTCATATACTCTCTTTCCAGAGGTACATTAGAAAATGTTCTCCTTTCTTGTGAAGCGGGCCGAACGCCTCGGCGGGATAAATGCATCTATGGATCGCGTCGCACGTCCCTCAGCAGTGTACACGATACTTTGGATCGGACCGTACGACCTCGACAAAAATCGTGCCTGATAATATTAATTACACGATACTTTGATAGTTTATTGCAGCTTGTAAAGCTAATTGATAAATTGAAATTTTATTGGAATTGAAGGAATTTAATTAATATATTGAGAATTATTGTATTTGAAGGAATTTAATTATTTATGCTGACTAAATAAAATTATTGTTGACTTTGTGAATCATGCTGAGTCAAATAAATTCTATTTTATTATATTTAATATTGTTGACCCTTAATGAGTGTCAAAGTCGACCATCTCGTCTCTACCATTTCGAGATTAGGCTTGATACTGACTCGGTACACGTTGTTTACGTACTCATGCTACACTTGTTGCACTTTTTGTGCAGGATCTGAGGCAGGTACTAGTGGAGGACCTATCATCGTACATCCACGTTATCTAGAGGCGTAGTGGTGAGCTGCCTTGCTGGGCCGTTCTGTAGCTATTGGTGCCTCTCCTTGTATTTTCATTCTGTCTATTTTTATTTCAGACAGTATTTGGGATTTTGTATAATCTACTAGATGCTCGTATACTTGTGATACAAGGTCTTGGCACACACATTGGTAGAATTTGGAATGGTATTATTTTCTTGGATTAAAGTTAATTAGTATATTTTCTATTTTCTTTAATATTGCTATTAAATAATAATAAAATTTCTTAGAAAATTATTTTTAAAATAATTGATATATGTTTAATTTATTTATTGACTTGCCTAGCTGTAGTGTTCGGCATCATCACGACCTATAGGTGAAATTGGGTTGTGACACATTATCTTGTCATTCTGTTCTGACATCGATAAAAGCATTTCTGACTCAAGCGTGATTAATCTTCAAGGCTAAAATTGTTCAACTTGTGTGGTTTGCATTTATTTTTTCATTGCCTATTTCAATATTAATTTGATTTCTCGTTTTGTATCTGTTTACCCGAGAAATCATATAACGTTAAATTTGTGTATGATTCTAAGGATACGTGATACCCTTTGATACAATTCGTATAGAGAGATAGAAATATGAGTATTCTTGACTATGAAAATGGGAATAATGAACAGAAAGAATGAGTAAGATGAAGTAAAACAAGCACAAGGAGATATCTTGTATATGAGAAATGATCTTTTGTTGCAGTGTATTCAGTATATCTATAGCTTACAAGGATCCCCCTATTTATAATAGAGAGTTATTACTTTATTTATAAAAAATAATAATAAAATAAAGCATATAGTGGAAGACCCATGATGATTTATCCCTACCTCGATTTCCGCCAAGATTCTCTCTCTTGGTGCGGTTATAACGACTCTTGTCTGTGAGCTCGATACTGACTCGAACTCGTTAATGGGTTGAGCCCTCAGTTTTGGCTTGAGTTCGACCTTCGGGGTGGGCATGGCGCATTTCCGACCTTGAATTAATGCCTTATGGATCAATTTGGTCACGGGCTTGATAAGATTATCGAGTCGATTCCTCGAGCAGCCTTCAGACTCGAGGCTCGTCTGTGCTGTCTTCAGAACTCACTCCCAAAATCCCACTCCGGTTTCTTGCCACTCGAACTCGATCGAACATAGGGAGGCCGAAATCTATTTCGACCATATACAGATAGTCCCCTCGTTTCTCATGAAGGATGCGGTGAGAATCGATATGATTTTCGACGGTTCGATCGGGTTATAAGCTGACGTTTTCACAGGGATCGATTATGATGTATGTGATAGCCGTCCCATCGATTTAGTCTTTCAAGGTATTTAATGCTTGTCAGATGGCGGTCGGCCACCTGTGATATTAAACCGCCACAATGCGAGCCTATAAATAACCCTTCCATCTAACATTTACCACTTTTACGCCTTCACTCTTCCAAAATTTCTTATCCCTTCTCTCTATTTCGTCGTTTGCAGAGCCATCTATACCAGAGTTTGGTGTCGTTAATTTTTCACTTTCCTTTGCCTTTCTTCCTCTCATATCAATGGCCAAAACTTCGAAAATTGTACCTCAGAAGGAGAAAGCTTCTTCTTCATGGCCGTCCGGTGACAAGGCGCTGGTGGAGCCATCCACCTATGACTATGTTCCCGGCCCGTGTACTCTGAAGATTGATTTTAAGGTTGAGAATCCTTCATCTATTTCAGGTCGATGCGAGCATGTGTCAATGTACATGTGCTCGATAACGGAGGGTCATCTCGAGGCCGTTAGGAAAGACTGCAATTGGGGTTCTGAGGTTGTGTTGCAAATTCCATCCCCGGAAGAGAGCATCATCACCCACGTGGAGGGTTTTTAAAGTGTTCACACTTATCCCTTCACGTTAGGTCCCATCGATCCGATGATCATTGATTTTTGCAAAAGATATCAGGTCACCCTCGGTCAAATTGATCCCTCTCTATGGCGTATAGTAATCCTACTTCGCTTTTTCTCCATCAGAGCCGGGGGGCTGGATTTTTCCCTGAATTACCTCATTCGATTGTATCGGCCTTAAATCTTTCGAGGACTAATCAGACTTCATCGTCGGGCATCGAAGGCTTTGATGTCGAGCATCGACAAAGACAAGGACCGGGGTTGGATGGGCCGTTATATTCGGGTGAGGACTCGTAACCTCATTCCGGAAGAGAAGATGTCGTTCCTCGAGGAATGGAATTTCAACTGTAAGTGGTTCTCATGAGACGTTGCTTTTCTTATCTTTTCCCAATTTTTTCTGATGCCTTTCTCTGATATACAGCTGCCCCTTGGATTCCACAAGCGGTACCCTACCTCGTGGATTGGGTTCGAAAGTTAGCCTCGACTTCTTCTTTTGCCGAACGCGGTTGGCGTGATTTGGCAAAAGGTAGATGAGAGGCCAAGAATCATGGCAAGGGTTTACTTCTAGTTTTCTTTGAAGTGTTTTTTGTGCTCCATTCGTTACCAATTTCTTTTCATGCAGGTGTAACCAAGGATGCCGCTTTGAGGCCTTCGAGCGGTGAAGAAGGAACCAAGTCCCCGATCCTGAAACCGGGGAAAGATAAGAAGCGAAAAGCTGCCTCTCGGCCAGAGGACCCCAAGCCCAAAACTTGAAGGGTGAGGAGGAAGGCAATTGCTCTTCCGATGGACTCGGTCCAACGACTGAGAGAAGAAGAAGAAGAAGAAGAAGAAAAAGAAGAGAAAGACGATGCCTCAGCTTTGGTGATCCGATCTGCGTAAGCTATCGAGGTCACTAGAGCTTCTTAGCCGATGGCGGCTATACCAGTCGGGGTCGGTTCCGGTACCCCGAGTCTCAATCAGAGCGTCCTGAACGATTCGCTTGGGAATATGACAGTGGGTCATTTGCCTTCTCTTCCAACCTTTTCAGAGGAGGCGTTAAAGAAAGCTCGAGAATTGAAGACCCCCGATATAGGCGCAGGCTCTAGTGTAGGGGACCCTTTCGGGATTGCTTTACTGGAGTCGATGATGCTTCCGATATTGGTGACGCTTCTCTTCTACTAGAAGAGGCCCAACGTTTCATTACTCGGGTAATGATTTTACTATACTTGGTTTCTTTGTTCTTTTCCAAACTTGACTTGTGTTCTTTCCCTACTGTGCAAGCTATTAGTAGGTTTCAAGTCGACCTTAGCCAGTGTGAGGTCGAGCTTCAGAAGGTCTCGGGGGAGATAGACGCCCTGCGGCTTCTTTGCAGCCAAAAGGACGAGGCTATAAAGGACCTCCAAGCAGATTTGGCTAAGGTTCGTGAAGAAGAGGCCAGACTAGATAATCAGGTGAGCCTCATTCTGTTAAAGTATGGGTTTGACTCAACTGTGGAAGTTAACCCTTCGTTGTCTCAGCTGCAGCAAAAGGTTGAAAATATTGGGTTACTTCGGGAAGAAGTTGATCAAATCAAAGCTGAATGTAATCGGTGGAAGGAGACTATCGACCGCTTGGTTGCGGAAAAAGAAACCATTTTTGACCAAATTATTATCGGCCGATGTTCAGCTTCGAAGCATCAAGCAAAAGGGTTCGGCTCAAGCTAAGAGGATCGAGGAGCTTGAAACACGGCTTGCTGAGGCCAAGCCGGAGGTTGAGTTGTCAAAAGTTATGGCAGATAAGTCCATTGCCGTGTATCGGGCTGATGCTGAGGCTGCTCAGATAGAGGCATGAGAGGCGGCGGATACTGCCGACACTCGAGCACATTGGGTTGGCGAACTTGGTAAATGTAGGTATCGGAGGGAGACCCTCGAGGATATACACGATCGAGGTTTCAATTTTACTAAAGAGATAAAAAAGGCTAAAGAGCTCAAAGCTGAAAACTTGGCTTCTGATGGCGATGATGATGATTATGACGGTAGCAAGAGCGGATCCGAGGACGGGGAAGAGCCTGATAGAGAAGCAAACGCTCCTTAGAATGACCAGGAAGCTTAGTTCTTAATTGTTTACGTTTGTAATCAATCATGTAGACAATTTTGTATATAGACAACTTTGCCGATTTGCTTTTGTTTCGTGAAGACTTTATACGTGCCTTACAAATGTTTTCACAAGGATCTTAATAATTTAATCAAATTTGGACTTCGTAGTCTCTATGATCGATCGATTGTTTTTTCAGACTTGAAGTGATGTAGCCCTTAGGCTTACTAGTTGATTCAATGATTCGAACTCGAAGAAATAAGGCACGTAGGCGTAATGGTCGAGTGAGTGCTTGCTGGAACTCAAAATGAAAGTAGCATGTAGTCTTATTAGTCGTCGAGTGAATGATTCGAACTTAAAGCAATGTAGCCCGTAGGCATAATGGTCAAGTGAGTGCTTGCTCGAACTCGAAATAAAAGTAGCCTGCATGCTTAGTTGTCGAGTGAATGATTCAAACTCGAAGTAATGTAGCCTGTAGGCGTAATGGTCGAGTGAGTGCTTGCTCGAACTCGAAATGAAGGTAGCACGTAGGTTTAATTGTCTAGTGAATGATTCGAACTCTAAGTAATGTAGCCCGTATGCATAATGGTCGAGTGAGTGCTTGCTCGAACTCGTAATAAAAGTAGCCCATAGGCTTAATCGTCGAGTGAATGATTTGAACTCAAAGTAATATATCCCGTAGGCGTAAAGGTCGAGTGAGTTCTTGCTCGAACTCGTAATAAAAGTATCCCGTAGGCTTAATCGTCGAGTGAATGATTCAAACTCGAAGTAATATAGCCCATAGGCATAATGGTCGAGTGAGTGCTTGCTCGAACTCGAAATAAAAGTATCCCATAGGCTTAGTTGTCGAGTGAATGATTCGAACTCGAAGTAATGTAGCCCGTAGGCGTAAAAGTCGAGTGAGCACTTGCTCGAACTCGTAATAAAAGTAGCCCGTAGGCTTAATCGTAGAGTGAATTATTCGAACTCGAAGCAATGTAGCCCGTAGGTATAATGGTCGAGTGAGTGCTTGCTCGAACTCGAAATAAAAGTAGCCCGTAGTCTTAGTTGTTGAGTGAATGATTCGAACTCGAAGTAATGTAGCCCGTAGGCGTAAATGTCGAGTGAGCGCTTGCTCGAACTCGTAATAAAAGTAGCCCGTAGGCTTAATCGTCGAGTGAATGATTCGAACTCAAAGCAATGTAGCCCGTAGGCATAATGGTCGAGTGCTTGCTTGCTCGAACTCGAAATAAAAGTAGCATGTAGGCTTAGTTGTCGAGTGAATGATTCGAACTCGAAGTAATGTAGCTTGTAGGCATAATGGTCGAGTGAGTACTTGCTCGAACTCGTAATAAAAGTAGCTCGTAGGCTTAGTCGTCAAGTGAATGATTCGAACTCAAAGTAATGTAGCCCGTAGGCATAAAGGTCGAGTGAGCGCTTGCTCGAACTCGTAATAAAAGTAGCATGTAGGCTTAATCGTCGAGTGAATGATTCGAACTTAAAGCAATGTAGCCCGTAGGCATAATGGTCGAGTGAGTGCTTACTCGAACTCAAAATAAAAGTAGCCTGCATGCTTAGTTGTCGAGTGAATGATTCAAACTCGAAGTAATGTAGCATGTAGGCGTAATGGTCGAGTGAGTGCTTGCTTGAACTCGTAATAAAAGTAGCACATAGGTTTAGTCGTTGAGTGAATGATTCGAACTCGAAGTAATGTAGCCCATAGGCGTAAAGGTCGAGTGAGCGCTTGCTCGAAATCGTAATAAAAGTAGCCCATAGGCTTAATCGTCGAGTAAATGATTCGAACTCGAAGCAACGTAGCCCGTAGGCATAATGGTCAAGTGAGTGCTTGCTCGAACTCGAAATAAAAGTAGCATGTAGGCTTAGTTGTCGATTGAATGATTCGAACTCGAAGTAATGTAGCCCGTAGGCGTAATGGTCGAGTGAGTGCTTGCTCGAACTCGTAATAAAAGTAGCCCGTAGGATTAGTCGTCGAGTGAAGGATTCGAACTCGAAGTAATGTAGCCTGTAGGCATAAAGGTCGAATTTATCTTAATTCTGTTTGCGTAATAAATCTTCAAATAGAGGAATTTTTTCTTGGGTATAAGATGTCGGTAAAGAGGAGGACTTTCTTTGCAAGTCACTACACATGTGTTTATGTTTCGCGCCTGGGTTCGGGCCAATCTACATGAGCATGATTCGTTTTGACCATTTGGCTATTACAATTTTTCCTATTGGAACCCTGTTGTTGAGAAATAGCTTTCTTGTATCTGCCCCCAGTATTCGAGGTTGATTGTAAAGTGGCCTCGGATACTGTTGTAAGTGCAGCACGATCATTGGTTACCTCGTTAAAAACCTTGCCGAAAAATCCATTTGGGATAAAACCGGTTTAAGGGAAAAATAGTGCAATGCGTGCTTTCAGATCTATGGCTTCGTATCGAAGGATCCATCTTAGCTCCTGATCGGACTCCTGTAGGGATCAGTTTTGAAATGTAAATGAATAATTAAGGGGTCGTACCTTAGCAGTAGTATAGTTTTAGATGTGACACATTCCAATTGCTTGATAGTTATTTGCCGTTTATAATACCGAGCATGTATGATCCCTTTCCGACGTTCACGAGAACCTGATATGGGCCTTCCCAGTTCGGTCCTAGTTTTTCTTCGTTTGGATTTCGGGTATTGAGAGTGACTTTCCTTAGCACTAATTCCCCGAGCTTGAAATGGCGAAGCTTGGTTCTTCGATTATAATATCTTTCGATTCTTTGCTTTTGGGCGGCCAACTGGACGAGAGCAGCTTCTCGCTTTTAGTCCGATAATTCGAGGCTGGTGTTCATAGCCTCGTTATTTGACTCTTCTATTGTGTATTGAAATCTGGCACTAGGTTCACCGATTTCGACCGGTATCAATGCTTTGGATCCATATACTAAGGAGAACGGGGTTGCCCCCGTACTGGATTTTGACGTCGTTCGATATGCCCAAAGGACTTCGGGTAGGATTTCTCTCCACATACCTTTAGCGTCGTTCAGCCTCTTCTTTAGGTTCTGAATGATGGTTTTGTTCGTCGATTCGGGATGTCCGTTCCTACTGGGGTGGTACGGTGTTGATAATACCTTTCTTATTTTGTGATCTTCGAAGAATTTCGTCACTTTTTTGTGCCCATAAATTGTTTCCCATTGTCACATACTATTTCGGCGGGTATCCCGAATCAGCATACGATATGATCCCAGATAAAGTCTATAACTTCTTTCTCAATTATTTTCTCGAACGCCTGCGCTTTGACCAATTTAGAGAAATAGTCAGTCATAAATAAAATGAATTTGGCTTTACCTGGGGTCGATGGCAGAGGGACGACGATATCCATTTTCTATTTCATGAACGGCCATAGGGATAGGACTGAGTGAAGTTACTCTCCTGGTTGATGGATCATTGGTGCAAACCTTTGATATTTGTCACATTTTAGAAACAAATTCCTTCGCATTTTTGCCCATATCGATCCAATAATACCCTGCTCTGATTATTTTTCGAACTAACGTATTGGCACCGGAGTGATTCCCACAAGTGCCCTCGTGCACTTCCCGTAAGATGTAATCGGTACCTCCCGAACCCAAGCATACTACCAACGGTCCATCGAATGTCCTTCGATATAGTGTTCTATCCGAAGACAATGTGTATCGAGCAGCTTTAGTCCGTAGGGCCCTAGAATCTTTAGGGTCTGATGGGAGCTTTCCGCTCTTTAAGTATTCAATATACTTATTTCTCCAATCCCAGATTAAGCTTGTAGAATTTATCTCAGCGTGACCTTCTTCGATTACCGATCTTGAGAGTTGAACGACAGTCCCCAAGCTCAAGTCATCTTCCTCGACCGATGATCCCAAATTCGCAATTACATCAGTCTCATTGTTTTGTTCTCGTGGAACATGCCGTAAAGTCCATTGTTTGAAATGGTGCAACGTGGCAAGTAGTTTGTCTAAATACTTTTGCATTCTACCTTCTAGAACTTCGAAGGTTTTGTTTACTTAACTCACCACCAGCAAAGAGTCACATTTGGCTTCAATGACTTATGCTCCTAAGTTTTTAGCTTAGATCGAGACCTGCAATCATGGACTCATACTCGACCTCGTTGTTAGTCAACCTGGTAGTTTTAATAGATTGCCTAATAGTGTTACCCGTGTGTGGATTTAAAACTATGCCTAGTCCAGACCCCTTCACGTTCGAAGCCCATCGGTAAAAAGGGTCCATACCCCCGATAATGTACCTGATTTCAACATTTCTTTTTTGACTTCGGGTACGAGGGTTGGCATGAAATTGTTCACAAAGTCTGCTAAAATTTGAGACTTGATGGTCGTACGGGGTTGATATTTGATATCGTTCCCACTGAGTTCGACAACCCATTTAGCTAATCGGCCTGATATCTCGGGCTTGTGCAAAATATTACGAAGCGGGTAGGTGGTTAATATGCATATGGGGTGGGTGATATTGAAAGTACGGTTTTAACTTTCTAGAGGCTCTTACCAGTACGAGTGTCAGTTTTTCTAAGTGCGTATATCTAGTTTCTGCTTCTACTAAGGTCCGACTTATATAATAAATAGGAAATTGCGTACCTTGATCTTCCCTAACTAGGACACCGCTTACTGCGATTTTCGATACTGCCAAGTACAAGCAAAGTTTTTCGTCTATTTTTGGAGTGTGAAGTAGTGGCGGGCTCGATAGATATCGTTTTAGTTCCTCTAATGCCTGTTGGCATTCCGGGGTCCAAGCAAAACCATTCTTCTTTTTGAGTAGAGAGAAAAATTTGTGACTTCGATATGATGATCTCTAAATAAATTGGCCTAGGGCTGCAATCCATCCCGTTAGCCTTTGTACAACTTTCACGCTGTTCACGATGGTGATGCCTTTGATGGCTTTGATTTTTTTGGGGTTATTCTTGATTCCTCGATTCGATACCATGAAGCCGAGGAACTTACCCGAACCGACCCCGAAAGCATATTTTTCGGGGTTGAGCTTCATGTTGTATTTCCTCAAAATCTCGAATGTTTCCTGCAAATGGGTCAAATGGTCCTCTGCGTGTAGGGACTTAACTAGCATGCCATCAATGTAAACTTCTATTGATTTACCTATTTGTTTTTTGAACATTTTATTTACTAGGTGTTGGTAATTAGCCCCTGGATTTTTTAGCCCGAAGGGCATCATATTATAATAATATGTTCCATATTTGGTGATAAATGAAGTTTTTTCCTGGTCCTCTGGGCTCATCCGAATTTGATTATACCCGGAATAGGCATCGAGAAAAGTGAGAATCTCGTGGCCAGCCGTGGCATCGATCATGCGATCGATGTTGGGAAGCGGGAAAGAATCTTTGGGGCATGATTTGTTTAAATCCTTATAGTCCACACACATTCTAAGTTTGTTTCCTTTTTTAGGCACTACAACTATATTGGCTGACCATTCAGGATATTTCACCTCCCGATTGGACCCTATCTTGAGAAGCTTGGTTACCTCGTCTTTTACGAATGCGTGTTTTACCTCGGACTGGGGTCTTCTCTTTTGCTTTACCGGTCTGAACTTAGGGTCCAAGCTTAGCCGATGCGTCGTTATGTCCGGTGGGATCCTTGTTATATCTAAATGGGACCATGCAAAACAATCAATGTTATGGATAAGAAATTGAACGAGTTTCTTTCTGAGTTTGGGGCTCAACCCCGTTCCCAGGTATACCTTTCGTTCGGGCCAGTGCTCGATTAATATGACTTGCTCCAATTCCTCAATTGTTGATTTGGTGGCATCGGAGTCATCGGGGATCATGAAGGATCGAGGGACCCTCCGATCATCATCTTCTTCGATCATCTGGTTATATGGTTGGGTCAAAATCGATGTCTATGATTGTTATTTGTTGTCTCGTTCTTCTTTTGAACCCAATCCCTTTACTGACGAAGGCAAGGATATTGGTTTTGCTTCCTCGACGGCGCATATTTTTTTTGCGGCTGGTTGTTCTCCGAATACTGTTTTGACTCCTCTCGATGTAGGGAATTTGAGGGTCTGGTGTAGGGTCGAAGGTACAACTCTCATGTTATGGATCCATGGCCTCCCCAAAAGGGCATTGTATCTCATGTCGCTTTTGATCACGTGAAACTTCGTTTCCTGGATGGTTCCGGCCACGTTTATTGGTAAGATTATCTTGCCTTTGGTGGTTTCACATGCCATATTGAATCCGTTTAGAACCAGAGTTGCGGGTACGATCTGTTCATGTAGGCCGAGTTGTTCTACGACCTTCAATCTGATGATATTGGTCGAGCTACCTAGATCGATCAACACACGTTTAACTTTAGTTTTATTCATGAGTACGGATATTACCAGTGTATCGTTATGAGGTTGAATGACTCCTTCTGCATCTTCATCGTCGAAGGACAAAGTCCCTATGAGTGCGTAATCTTGAGTTCGAGATCGTTTTTCCCTCACAATCGATATTTTAGTGCGTTTAAGCACTGGTCCCTGAGGGGTATCGGCATCGCTGATGATCATGTAAATGACGTGTTGCGGTTATTCTTGCTCGTTTTGCTTGCCGAAATCCCTGTTTTTAAGATGGTTCTTCGCCCTATCGCTCAGAAATTCCCGAAGGTGGCCTTTGTTAAATAATCGGGCTACTTCCTCCCTTAGTCGCCTGCAATCTTCCATTCTGTGGTCATTGGTTCCATGATATTCGCACGTTTTATTGGGATTCCTTTGGGCAGGATCGGTCTGCAGGTGTCGAGGCCATTTAGTGTCTTCGATGCGTCCGATAGCCGACACGATGGCGGATGCATCAACGCTGAAGTTATACTCTGATAACAGAGGTGCTTCTATAGGATCGACATATTTATCAAAGCCGCTCTTGCTCATAAGTCCGCGAGAATTTTGCCCTCGATCAATCCTTCGATTGTTCCAAACGGTATTGCGTGTTGAACCGTTGTTCATCCGATCTGTGATGTATGGTTGATATCAGCCTCTGTTCGACCTTTGTTCTCTGTCGATCTCCCTTTGGTTTTTAGTAGTTATCCTGTTCTGATGTATGGGTCCAGACTAAGGGTGGCAAGTAGGCCGGTCCAGGCCCAGAGACCGCGGGCCAGGACCGTTTAGCCCGGTTTTAGTGGGCCTGGGCCGGCTATATTTTTTTAATTTTTTAATTTTTTTTTAGAATATAGTCGTTGGCATGTCAAAAATAGTCGTTGGCTATTTATAAAAAAGTCATTTAACCGCTCAACTTTGTTTTAACCCCAAACTTTTTATACATTTAATATATATATTATACTATACTATATATACTATACTATATATACATCTTATATATAGTATATAAGATGTATATATAGCTTATCGAATATAGCTTTTATATATATATATATATATATATATATATATATATATATATATATATATATATATATATATATATAATATATATATAATATACTATACTATATATACATCTTATATACTATATATATTCGATATTAAATATTGAATATTAAAATTTAGGTCACAATTCTATAATAAAATTTACAAAGCATTGTCTTAGATATTTTTTTTAACATTCTTTTGTCTCTAATATCTATTTAATTTTTTATATTTTAAAAAAAATATGTTGGGCCCACTTAGCCTGTTTAGCCCGCGGGCCGGGACCATTTAGCCCGGGACCAAACGGTCCCGGTCCCGGACCGGTCCCTACAAAAAGGCCGTTTAGCCCGTTTAATTTGAGACCGGCCCATTTGGCACGTTTAGGCCCGGGACCGGCCCACTTGCCAGCCCTAGTCCAGACGGAGCTCCCAACTTGTTATCTTCAACCCTAATTTTTGACTGATATCGGTTGTGTATATCTGCCCAAGTTATTGCTAGATACTCGATCAAATTTTGCTTCAGCCGACGTGATGCTATCAAACTTTGCTCGTTCAACCCTCGGGTTAAAGCTTGGACAGCCCAATCGTCTGTGACCGGTGGCAATTTCATGCGTTCCATTTGAAATCGGGATACAAATTCCCTCAGTATTTCATTACCCCTTTACTTTACTTTGAAGAGGTCTGATTTTCTTGTTGCAACCTTTATGGCACCAACATATGCCTTTACGAATGAATCTGCTAATATGGCAAAAGAATCAATGGAATTTGGCGATAGATTGTGATACCAGATCATTGCTCCATTCGAGAGGGTCTCTCCGAACGTTTTCAACAACACGGATTCGATCTCATCGTCCTCCAAATCGTTACCCTTGACGGCACATGTGTAAGAGATGACGTGTTCGTTAGGATCCGTCGTACCGTTGTACTTGGGAATTTAGGGCATACGAGATTTTTTGGGGATTGGTGTTGCGGCCTCACTCGAGGGAAAAGGCTTTTGTATGAATTTTTTCGAATCCATCCCTTTTATCATTGGTGGAGCCCCCGGGAATTGATCGACCCTCGGATTTGTATGAATTCTTGACTATGAGAATGAGAATAATGAACAGAAAGAATGAGTAAGATGAAGTAAAGCAATCACAAGGAGATATATTATATATGAGAAATGATCTTTTGTTGCCGTGTATTTAGTATATCCATAGCTTACAAGGATCCCCCAATTTATAATAGAGGGTTATTACTTTATTTATAACAAAAAATAATAAAATAAAGCATATAATGGAGGACCCATGATGATTTGTCCCTTCCTCGATTTTCGCTAAGATTCTCTCTCTAGGTGCAGTTGTAACGGCTCTTGTCTGTGAGCTCGATACTGGCTCGAACTCGTTACTGGGTCGAGCCCTCGGTTTTGGCTTGAGTTCGACCTTTAGGGTAGGCGTGGTGCATTTCCGACCTCGAAGCAATGCCTTACAGATCGATTTGGTCACAAGCTCGATAAGATTATCGAGCCGACTCCTCGAGCAGCCTTCGGACTCGAGGCTCGTTTGTACTGTCTTCGGAGCTCACTCCCAAAATCCCACTCCGGTTTCTTGCCACTCGAACTCAATCGAACGTAGGGAGGCCGAAATCTATTTCGACCATATACAATATCAAATTAGATCACGTATTAAAACTACGTACAAATTCAATTGTTATCCGATTTTGAGGGTAAAGAGAAGTCTTACCTCACAACTACGAATTAAAGTGACATGCAAATACTATGAAGACCGGAGTGATGTTTACAAAGGCCATGCATGAGCAATATATAGACGTCTCGAGGTGGCTATTGGGAAGCTACTTTTTGGTGTGGGATCATATTAAATGGGCGTTTGGACATAAGAATTGTAAAATTCCCAAAAAAAGTGATAAATATTTTTAAGTGAAAATGATATTTGAAAATTAGAGTTGTGTTTGGACATGAATATAATTTTGGGTTGTTTTTGAAGTTTTATGAGTGATCTGAGTGAAAATTTTGAAAAGCAACTTTATGGAGTTTTTTTAATTTTTAAAAAATTTTAAAATGTATTTTCAAGTGAAAAATTAAAAAATTTATGATCAAACGCTATTTCGAAAAAAAATGAAATTTTCGAAAAAAGTGAAATATTTCTCACGTCCAAACGGCTCTAAATGCGGCGAATTAGTTTCCAATATGCACTTGGTTGCCAGACTATTCCATATCCAAATAGAGGTCGACTAAAGCTGTGTGGTTTCGAATTGGAATTGGAAAAGTTTGTCTTGAAGCTATTAAAGTCTACAAAGTTTGACTACATGTGATGCTTCAAGGGATATCAATGAATGAGAATTCCAAAAGCAGAAAGTGGTCGCGTGTGATTCCATGAGCAAAAGGAATCAGGAGAATTTGATTATTTTATTCAAAATTTGAGGTGTTATTTCTAAGTGTAACACTCAAATATTATTTGAAATAAAATACTACGATTGTTGTAATTTTTTTCGGTCTTGATTTTATTTTTCTCGACGTAAATTTATTGTCTACAGGTTCTATTAAGACAACGACATTAATAACAACAAACCCAATGGATTTCTAAAGTGAAAAATGGGGATGTTAAGATGTACGCAGACTTAACCATATCCTGGGAGGACAGAGAGGTTATTTCTGATAGACCCTTGGCTAAAGAAGGAATGAAAAGAAGTAACGGCAACAAGTAGTGACAAGAACAAGATAAAACAAGAAGACCGAAACCAAGAAAGTAATTAAACACTAAGTAAAAAAAAGAATCTAAGAATAAAGGAAAACCATACTTATACAAATGCTATCGCACTGAGAAGACACATGCAGTACCTATTAACCCGCTACCTTAATTCTCAATCGTCACACCTTCCTATCAAGTATTATGTATTGAGTAAGCTATAGCCGAAGATAAAAGATTAATATTTGAAGTGGATAAAGGTAGATGGACGAGTTTATTATTCATCGAATAAAAGATTGATATAAATAGATAAGGATATAGAAGTGGACCAATTATTTATTAATAAAAGTTTAATATTTGAATACAAAAAATAAAAGGGTGAACCTATTAGCCATTGAATATGAATTGACGGACACCAACCTCGAGGATTTCTCATTAAAAAAACTGCGGACTTGATTGCATTTTCATAATCCTAAAGAGATGTTGAACTAGTAATAAATAAATGTAATAACCATTGAATTGATTTATTTAGCTACTTAGTTATACTTAAGTTAAAATAGACGGACTAACCATTTTTTGTCCGCTTTTTAATATGCAGCCGTTGTTTAAATAAAATTGAGAAATAATTATATTTTTAATTATATTTTTTTTGCCTTTATCTTAGCTTCTGTTTGACCATAGATTTTGATTACTTTTTTTTTTAAATAAAAATATTATTTGTTCATGGAATATGATCAGCTTTTGAATTTTTTTTTTCAAGTTCCCTAAAAATCAAACAAATATATGTCCAAATACAAATTCGACTTTTAAAAATTATTTTTCAATACAACTTCAAAAATTCTTTTTTTCATGTTTCATAACGAAGTGTTGCTTCATTGTCATAAATCTTTTATATGATTTTTAAGCACTTTAAAAAGAAATAAATAGCGAAAACATGGAAGTTGCAGCAATGACAAAATTCAGGCAAAAACCAAAAGATAATGTCACAAAGCCAAAACAACAACAGGTTGCAAACAAATGGATAATAAGCAAGATAGGTTCACTCTCTAGTTGTGAGACTTTCATTTGAAGTAGGATCAGGATCATCACCAACGAGCCACTCCAAACTGCTGCATTGGTGCTTTCTGGATTGTCATCAAGATCTTGCTGGCGCAGGAAGTAATCCGAGTTAAAAAGTTAATTTGGAGCTTTGAAGTTTGAGTAAAAGTCCAAGAAGTTAAGCCGCGATCGTGTTCGGAGGTCGTGTACCAAGTCTGGATGTCAAAAGAGGATGAAACAATTTTACTCTAAGAAAAAGACATTGGCGCACCGCAAGGCGCGATGTAGCAGTGACAAACTTGCCCTTGCCTGACTGGAAAAATACTAGGCCGCTGATAATCTCTATAAGCGCGGCGCGTGACACGTGGCGTGTGGCGCGGTACGGGTGTACAAAAATCACAGAGTAGTTTCCTACTTTGGCTAGGAAAGGTTAACTTTGACAGGATTTTTTTCTACATGGTAGAAATACAATAAAAACACGATTTTGAGGGGACTGTTGACCTACGAAAGATTGGAGAACCAACCAAGGCAAAAAGACTCAAGAATTCATCAATATTTTAACCTAGGCCAAACACCTATACGATCACTTAAACTTGGCTCCAGTTTCTAATTTGACACTTTAACTAAACCAATTATCTATTGAACACTTTAACCTAAATCAAAGTATGCCTATTGAACACAAAAGCTGACATGGCAATAGAGCTGTATTTCAACTTCTCTTAGGCGCGTGAATTTTGATGGTTTTGAAATCATGTTTTTCTTTTCTTTTTTGTTTAAACTAAAATTGACTTTTTTTCTAAAGGCCACCCATAATCACCTTATCTCCACCATTGTCACCTCTGTAAGTATGCATCTCCATTATTGCTCTATTTTGCAGCTTCTGAACTGTGACAAAAGAAGGACAAAAGAATATTTTTTTCTCCAACAACAAATTTGGGCAAAATAAATATGTCAATGACTGATTTTCTCCAAATTCTATCTATTATTTTTCAACTTTTTCAGATTCCTCTCACTATCTTCTTTCAACCCAGATCTGAAGTTTTTTGTTGTTACAGCAAAGAAATTCAAAAACAAAAATAATTTGCCCGACTATCAGTTTTAGATTTGATCCCAACGAGCGAAAGGCCTATGAACGAAAGGAGAAGAAGAACGGGGGAGGGGGAAAGAGGATGAACAACGATGGGAGTGGAGAAGATGAACAACGACGAGTAAGATCCAACGGCTTTTTTACAACCAAAAAAATAACAGCATGGCTTTTTTTTCTTTTTATTTTTTACTGATGTGTCTTGTTTTAATGATCTGGCATCTTTTGATTGATTATATTTTCATGTAAGCACGTTTGAGCTTCACACATTTATTTTATTTTTTAGGACTAAGTTTTTTGTGTTCAATATGCATACTTTGATTTGGGTTAAAGTGTTCAATAGGTAATAGGCTCAGTTAAAGTGTCAAAATAGAAATTGAAGCCAAGTTTAAGTGGCCGTATAGGTATTTGGCCTTTAACCTACAATCGGTGCAATACGGATTTTGTATCGAATCATTAGAATTGATTTTTTCTTTGTTCTGAAACTTATTTGAGATGTCTTACTGTCACGACCCAAAATCTCACATGTCGTGATGACGCCTATCTCAATACTAGGCAAGCCGACAATATCATAATATCCATTAAGTTTGAAACACTCCCAAAACTCGGTATCACTGAGTACATGAGCATCTAATATCAATTAACCACCATATCTATTAAGTTTGAAAACATAATATTTAAATTCAACGGAAGAAAATCTCACAAATACATATATTAACACTCCCAAAACCCGGTGTCACTGAGTACATGAGCATCTAATATGAATACAAGTCTGGAAAACATGATCTATAATAGTTTGAGTCCAAATACAGTAAACAAGGAGATGGGGAAGGAGAGACAAGGTCTGCGAAACACGACAACTACCTCTGAATCTCCGAAAAATCAACTGTGCAAAAGAATCAACACCCACTATGTCCGGAAATACCTTAATCTACACACGAAGTGCAGGGTATAGTATGAGTACAACCAACTTAGTAAGTAACAATAATAAATAAAGAACTGAAGATAGTGACGAGCTACACAGTTATAGTTTATTTTTTGTAATTCCAGCAAAGAATAGACATGCTTTCAAATCAGGCAGTTTAAGTCAAATCAATTTTATATAGTTCAAGTTCATGTAATCCGGATATAGAATCCCTCATAAATTTCACAACCATAACAGATAGCAACTAAGTGCATCAACAAATGAAAAACAAGTACAACCTCTCATGACAATAGTCACTCAACTCGTCATAACAGCTCAACCACTCGGCTCTCATCCCTCAGCACTCACACTCAATAGGTACCCGCGCTCACTGGGGGTGTACAGATTCTGGAGAGGCTCCTACAGCTCAAGCGCTTAATCCGCAAGGATAACTCATGTGCTGCACGGACAACTCACGTGCTATAATATCCATACCTCACCGACATGCCCTCGGTCTTACTCAGTCATCAACCTCTCTAGTCTCTCGGGCTCTCAAAAATCACAAAGATCAGCCCAAACAAAGACAACATAGTGTATCAACAAAAATCAAGAAAGACTGAGATATGATACGCAAGAAAAATCATGACTTAGTACAAGGCATCAATTAGCAAATAATTTAACAAGTACGCGACTTCACCGGTTCCCAACAATATTATCATATAGCCTAAGCATGATTTACAGTCAAATTTCTTTAGCATATAGAGAGAGCATATAACTAACAACAAGTTATATAACTTTACAGTTTTACGGGACGGACCGAGTCACAATCCCTTCGCTGTATGCCCACACGCCCGTCACCTAGCATGTGCGTCACCTCCAAAATAATCACATGACACAAAAATTCGGGGTTTCATACCCTCAGGACCAGATTTATAACTGTTACTTACCTCAAAACATGAAATTCTTTATTCGGCTATGCCCTTGCCACGAGAATTGATCTCCGAAAGCCTCGTATCTAGCCACAATTAATTCGATTCAGTCAATACCAATTATAGAAATTAATTCCATATGAAAATACTATTTTTTTCCAGCAAAATCCAAAATTGCACTCAAAATCGCCCGTGAGACCCATGTTTTGGAACCCGACAAGAGTTACAAAATATAAACGCCTATCCAACCACGAGTCCAACCATACTTGAAATGTATGGGAACATCGTGGAATTCAATTATAAGAGAGTAGTTTAGCCAATATCCCTTGATAGAGCTATTTAGTGCTACTAAAGCCACCCACCACTCTTACAACTTCACTTTACATCGACATAATTCAATTGGATCAATATTAGTAAAACTTTCCAGGTTTTTGGTCATTTTGGGATTTTATCAAATACCTAGAGTGCATAGCATTCAACTACCTCTAGTAATGATATTTTTTCATCCAACAATCCCTCCTTCCCATCAATAAGAGATACTAAACCATCATTTGTCTACCAATTGCCTTCTTTAACACTATTGCTATCATCAATGAACTCACGTCCACCCAATTGTTACTAATTAATTCATTACAAAATCTCTACAATACCCAATAATCTAGTTAAAATATTTATGGCTTTCAAACACCATCCAATAAGTGTTAATGCTTATTTCTTGCTCATATATTCATTAACAATTCATGATTATAAGTTTAAGAGTGAAAGATTACCTCTTGAAGACCAAATCTTGAAAGTCAACTCTTGGAGTGTTCTTAGGATTTTGAAGAAATCCTATGGAATCCAATACAAAATCTTGTTGTAACTAGTGATTGAGAAGTGAAATCATCATAAAAACACTCTTAAAAACTCACCTTAAGTGTGTATTAGAAGCCTTGGCCGGATAGGTGATAGAGAAAAAAGCCCTAGTCTTGAAATCCTTTTAGGCTTTAACTCACTGGTTTGCTAAAATCAGGTACAGTATTTTTCCACTGGTGCTATTCCTATGCTATAAGGCTTTAGTTCACTGGTTTGCTAAAATTTTCAGCTTCCCTCTTGTGCTATAGTTGCGCTATGGGGAGATAGCTCACTGTATTTTCTTTAGTCTTATTGCTTTGAAATTAACATCCAAGGGAGAAAGTTCTATAATCTTTGTACTAATTGATCTACCTCGGCACCACAAAACTTAATTTCCTTAGCAAAATTCTCCGGGGTCGTTACATATAATTTAACATCTGGTCAACCTTTTCAACTTA
This sequence comes from Nicotiana tabacum, assembly GCF_000715075.1. Lineage (NCBI taxonomy): Eukaryota > Viridiplantae > Streptophyta > Magnoliopsida > Solanales > Solanaceae > Nicotiana > Nicotiana tabacum. Next base: position 15,054,685 of record NC_134102.1, on the reverse strand, counting down.
AGTTCTAAACCTTGGAACTAAATATTCCAAATCATTCCAAAACCTCACCGGACCCGAACCAATCACCCCCGGCAAGTTACATAACAACTGTAGAGCATAAATTGAGCAGTAAATAAGGGAACATGGCTATAATACTCAAAATGACCGTTCGGGTCGTTACACTTACTCAATAACTATGGAGTAATTTCCATTATGGTGTTAACAGATACGGTATTTAGATAACTTGATTAGGGATTCGATTCTTGATAATTGTTAGAATTAATTGATAAAATTTTAATTCGTATTGTGAAGTTATTTATTATTTTGCTTAATCAAAAGAGGAGCTTTGTATTGAATTTCTTTACATCTTATGCTCTAGTTTAGATCCGTGATTCAAATAGGTAATCGAAAGAGCTTCTTGAATTATTAATCGAACTAGAAAATAGAAATTTCATATGGAATTAATTCATACATGTCAGGTAAAAGTGAACGGAAGGAGTAATTAACATCTTCCATAATTACATATAGCATTTAATAATGCAACTCTCTACGCCATAATACAAGTGATTAATTGAATACTCGCACTTAAAAATAAATAAGTTGCTTGTGAAACATGTTTGTAGCTTTTGGTGTAACTAAAATTCTTTCCAATTAGTTAGAGCACAAAAGAGTTGACTTCGAAACATCTAAAGCATAAGTATAAAAGTTATATTTAGAAAAATGGGATAAATATTCCATCAGTAGCAAATAGAGGAATAAAATATCTATACTTAGGGAAAAGTACAAAATAATATTATACCAATCATAAATACAACGAAATGTTCTTACTCCGTGAATTAAGGTATATAACTACTGCTTCCAAAATCTCACCTTAAAAAGGTTGAAATACAACACATTGATAGTTCATCGGCATTTTCCCAATCTGTTTGTCAGCAGCATCAACATCATTGGCAGAGCTTCAAAGAAATCATCATTATTTATTTCTAGAAGTCCAGCTAATTAGTTTTGTTTTTCAATAACCTTTTACTTGTTCAGCTAATTGACCATCTCAACTTTAATACAATGGCCAATTTACCTCACCACATCCAATTGGATTAACAAGTAATACAAAATTCTACTATTGCCTCGAGCTTTCTATAAGTGTTTCTACATTTGTATAAAAGTTCATGAAAAAAATTTCCCAATTCACAAGAATGGAAAATTTTGCATAGTTGAAGACAATCTTAATTTACTCAAAATAACAAAAGAGAGAAACACAAGAAACTCTTACCAAATAGTTTAATAGTTTCAGGTATACCACCAAACATCTTGAGTTCATCAGTCTACATAGTTAAAACAAGAGTAAAAATAAAAACATTCAGATGGAAAGTGTCACTAACTATAAAATAATCGAGATTTACATGTATGAAACACCATGAAAGTATGTTTATATATATCGTTTGGTACATGGGATAAGAATAATAATTTCGGGATAAAGTTTGGGATTAACTTTATCCTATATTTGGTTTGGTGTATTTGCTAATCTCAGCATAACTTTTATATTAAAATAGTGGAATTAGTTATCCCATATAAAAAGTGAAATAACTAGTTGCATGGGATATTCCACCATTGTATCAAACGACCCTTTAGAATTAACTAGAGGTATATGACTAAGTGCCTTTTACATCAAGAATTACTTCTCTTATCCAAATTCAAGGAAATTTAAAAGCAACAAATGAAGTAATATTTCTAGTATCTATCACAAAATTAGGGATTTTATCTTTTCTTCCGTGTAAATTTTCTGTCCCATAGTTTCCAAAACTTCTTCTCTGCCTACATCATTGTATATTAAGTAAGCAAATATATATACCCTTCACATACGCATGACATATAGTGATATACATTGACAAACTCATGTCCCTTGATTACCTCATTTAACTTGTTTGGGAGAAAGTATGTGATCACGCCCAACTATGCCTCCTAAGAGGTCTAGCAGCCGTTGCAAATATAATCCGATTTACAAGTCTGGAGTCGAATCCCACAGGGAATTAACCTACTAATTATAACCACTAGTTTCGCACGAATTCAAATATTCAACCTTCAGAAATATTAAATAACAATTTGAATGTTTACTAACTAAGAGCAAAGTAATTAAGATGCAGTAATTTATAACTAACGGAGCAAATATTATAGACAAGATTGGGAAAAGTCTAGGGTTATGATTTCCCCTATTGTCGGAATCTCCCCCACCACGTTTCTTATAAATTCGCCTAAGTATTCTCTACCGATCGTGAGTACTTTGGGTGTCGTAGCTCTCTCTCGAGTAACTACCACAATTTACTAGACGTATTCTCTCGAACTACGCTAGCTGGTACTAATTCACCGCTCACTACGATCGCACCAAAGTTTCGTTATCTCTAATCTCGCCTTTAAACCCTCCGTATTGATCTCTCAAATATGTTAGGAGTGGTGTTGTTCAACAACTACCTAAATGTGTACTCTCTCTCTCTCGAGCAATATACACACTAAATAGGCATAGTTAAGTGCGATCTCTACAATCAACAACAATGAAAATATAGTTGAACAAGTAGAGAAAAATCAAAGGCAAATCCATATTAGACGTAGTAAAAAATCATCCTCCAATAGGTTCCATCAAACCCTAGATGACGGGTTTAGCTATTCATAATATTATGTAAGATTACAATATAAAAATTCATAACCAATAATGAAAATATGAAGAAGAAAGTTAAAAACTCGTAGAAGAATTCTCCGCTCTTTTCTTTGTGTTCTTGCCTCTCCCATTCCTTCCCCCTAAAAAATGAGTTTAAAGACTATTTATATGGGATAGGGTTAGCATGGGGCGAAATAATACAAGCCCGCTTCGAAATAGCCTTTTTAGGATAGCTCGTTCACTCTCTCGTGCGCACGCGAGAGTGAACGAGCGAAGTTCTTCTCCTTTTCTTTTCCTTCTAGGTCTCTCGTGCACTTCCATGACTTTTTGCCATAATCCGCTGTTTTTGTTTTCAAGATTTTCCTCAGCTAACTCGTTCACTCTCTCGTGTGCACGCGAGAGTGAACGAGCAAAGTCCTTATTTTTTCTGTTAGTCCCGAATCAACTTCTTTTGCTCATTTATCGTCCAACTTGCTCCTACACATAAGAATGCACGTAATGAGAATAATTCACTACAAAAGTTCATGTAACCTACTGTAACCACACAAGTTATGAGATGAAAGTACACCGAAAAATATGCATTTTTGGCCGTTTATCAACACCCCACACTTAAACTCTTTCTCGTCCTCGAGCAACTTTCAAAATTAAGCACAATGGCAAGAAACATATTTTCAAAATATACTCGATCATCATACCAATGACAATGGCTTATGCCAACACTTATGTCACACCCCAAACCTAGGGGGCGTGGCTGGCTCCCGGTGCCTTACTGGCACGGGCGAACCACTCTGTAACTCATGATCGTTCGACCAAAACTAGAACATGCATAGGTCGAGTTGGCTAAACCCATTCTTTCTGTAACCATCATGGGCCAACATGGCCACAACTCGTAATGTATAACTATAAGTAAGAAACATTGTATCAATGAACCATTGCTCTTAAAACATGAATACATATGGTTCGTCAAGGTCTATGACATACTGTACATGATGAACGTATATCTACAAAGCCTCTAAGAGTATTTGACATCAAAACATGGTCGGGACAACGAACCGGACTACCCATAAGTCTGTAGCAAAACTCTGACACGAAGACATATAGGCTCGGCTGCACTCCGAATGAAGTGGAGTCTTACCAATCCTTCGCTGAATTCTAACCTCGTCTACTATGAGGGCTCGTCAAACTAATTATCTATACATGCATGCATGAATGCAGTGTCCACAAGAAAAAGACGTCAGTATGAATAATATATCGAGTATGTAAGGCATATAAATCATTGTATAAAGGACATGAAAGAAACATGGAATAAAGGACTCAACCTGTAAGTCTGGATAGCTCTGTAAATCATGAAATATTTATAATGTCATGCATATGAGTATAAATGTCATATCATGCATATGTATATGCGTACATAACATCATCAAGCCTCTGAGGGTATCCCATCATATCATCTCGACTTCTGTGGGCGAAATCATCAATGTATACCAACTGATCAGGTGTTGTTGTGTATATAACGCTGTAACTTTTCCCATAGCCCATATATATATATAATATACGCGTATATAACGTCATCTGGTCATGGGTATTGTACATGTATAAATGAATGCAATGCATAATAAAATAAGTCAATAAGATCTCTCAGAATGTCATAAGATCAATATGCCTTTGGATAAACTTTATCAACTTATGTATATTATGAGATCCATGAATAGACGATATAATAATAGGACACATGGGGAATCAAGAACATAGGCACCCCTAATACTTTTATGAATAGAGTCATTTATGAAAGTTGTACATTTGCCCGTTTTGTTTGTATCACATGGATCATACCAAAAGGAAAGAATGGATAACCTTAACATATCTCGTCTTAACCCACTGGCTCAAGAACTCAACTCGTATCCACTTCACGATCTATGCAATAACAAGAATAATACTATTGTCAACCATACGAACAATTCTCTTAATCTCATAACGGAAGATAACCTATCCTACAATGAAATGGACATGATTTTCCCTGTTCTTATCATTCCCTCAAGCCTACCATAGTCAAGGTAATATAACAACACAATTAGCAACTCCCACAACAAGTTTTATAACTCAAACTATGATACAACGAGCGGCAAGCTCGGCTACGATTATCAACATATTTCTCCAATATTTCTTTTCTTAAAAACACATATCAATGACAACTACGACTATATATCCAAGTTACTCCAATGATTTCCAGCCACAACACAACTTCTAACATTAACGAATAGCCGACACAATAACAACAACGTTAAAATGCTATTTTTCGCTATTAATTCCATAATTCTCATTCCACAATTTAGTCATGACCTAGACGAATTTAAATATACCAAGGAGAGAAAAATTCTTACTTTATTTGCCAAAAAATACTCTTATTCCACCTTACTTCACATCAAAGAAAGCCTGGATTAACCAACGCGCTAAAACAGAACAACGAGATCGAGGTGGTGTACAAAACCCATATATTGTCTTTGAGAAAGATTACACTTTGCTTTCAAGAAATGTTGAGCTCATGTTGCTGAAAATCATCTCAAATTAACGTTCTTTACTGCTACACTATGTTGAACCTATCTATTCTTCAATTTAATTCTCAAATCAAGTGAAACAAGAGATATAATTGTAATCTTTTTCCATTTACACATGTCCTCCTTAGCTTATCTCTTGAGACATTGAGTTTAATAGTGTCACCACCACTTATGGGTGTAGATTAGTCATTAATGTTGTTGCCACCATGTAACATGTGGAATGTTATCCACTACACTAACTATATACTCAATAATTAAATTAAATTAGTATTCCACTATAATTTCCCACTTAACTAATATACACATAATTAATTTGTAAATCTCATTTTACTTAAATACTAATTACTTTTAACATACTTTATATACCTTACTATCATGGTCACATGGTATATTGTATTGCACTAGTCCATAAATATGAGGTATTATAGCTTGGACCATTTTTCATCCCAAAATGACAAACTTCGACGAAACTCATTTTATTCGATTCACTTACCCTCTGACCTTCACGGCTTTATTTATCACTTGTTATAAATAGCATAAATACTTATAACCCCAAAAGTAATCTTATCCTTGAACTTATGTCAATTATCTTACGACAAATCCAACGTTCAAAAGTATGGGATGTAATAACTTAGAACTCAATATAAGAACTATTGACATCTTTCTTCAAAAGTAGACCCATGCCAAGACTATTTGAAATATTTGTGCGACTTCTTCTAACATCCTAACTTCAAGAGAGGACTCCAATACATTTCCTACTATGACTCACTTATTGTGCTAACTAAAAATGCTTGAACTTTACCAATCCTTTATAAATCATGTGTTCTCACCGCAATTAAAGAGAGAAATTAGTCCACATACTCAAATATGTAAAAAAAATTCAAGTATAATTTAAGGACTTACACATCGAAAGAATTCACTCACTCTCACAAATAATTTCATGTGCATCCTGAAGTCATACTATGGGTTTGCCCGTAGTGTATGTCTCTACTAATTTGAGCTTGCGAAGTCTAGGATGAATTAGGTCTTTCCGAGTTGTAATGTAGGCTAAGGAATGGGTAGGATATATTTGGATATAGTGACTAGCCCTCCAAAGCACTTTAATACACTACACTTAATTTTCAAATATACACTCTTCATGACCAATTCAAGCAATGCCACAAATTCTTATACAATTTGGCCTTTCTTCTTGAAGCACAACTATGAATTCACTAGCTCGAAAAGAGGAAAATGAGGTGTGTTTTCTATTTTTTTTATTTTTCTTTTTGTATTTTCTTTGATTTTTTTTCAACACTCTCCATACTTTGGGTTGCCCGGCTAATGATCTTTCAAAACATACGTGCACCTTTTGTCCTTTCTGTGGTTCCACTCAAAAGCTACCTCAACTCTCACCTTACTCTTCTAGCGACTTAAGTGCTTTAGGAGGTAAAGGTTCAAAATATCTAATTAAGAACAATAAGGGAACCAGCTTGTAATGTGGGTGCCAAAGAAAAGGTTTATAGGCTCAAATGGGCTATCTAAAGATCAAATTTTTTAATGGTGGCATACAAGCTCAATGGACAATCAAAGAAATGCCTACATCCTGTCCAAGACTCACAAATCTTGCTTATTTCGCTTCGACTAATACATGGGGCAAGTTCTAGACTAACACTCGATAGCACATAATGTAATCAAGCCTCACATCATACCATGCACATGATTCACTCCAGACGGCTCAGACCTGACACTCTAGTTAAACAACTAAGCACATCTATCCTATTAATTCAACACATGGAAAGTAATCATAGGAGTCAACAAATGAACTTAAGCGTCAAAATAAAGTCACATATATTCTCAAGGCATGTGGGCACATAGAACACGAAGAAGATAATCAATTCAAATATTACAACTCTAAGTCCCCGCATAAAACATGTCAAAAAGTATTGATAATCAAGTTTTTCCATTCCATTATCAATTCTACAGAAGACAGAAAAAGGAAAATCTTTTTGCATTTTTCTTTAGACTTTAATCCCTCAAGAAAACTATCAAAAAAGTTCATCGTCGGGAAAAGTCCAAAAATTTTGAAAATTCTACCTTAAAAAAAAACTACTACCCGGTTCAAAAAAAATTGGCATCCTCGGAAAAGAACCGTGGTTTAAAGAAAACTCGAAATTATGCCAATAAAAAAACTATAATTGTACAATTACAATTCTGACATCCCCACCCCACACTTAAAGGATATGCATTGTCCTCAGCTGCAAAAGATCATAAAAAAATAAAATAAAGCTCAAAAGTAGAGTGGGTGTCAGAAGCTCTCTAAAAATCACTCTGGATGCGGTGAGGACCGACCGTGACCATTGGTCCTCAATGCTGATGGGTCCTCCAAAGTGACACCAGACGTGTCGACTGCCTCTATCAGCTCACCCTCTCTAGCCCGGATAGGTCCAGTACTAACAATGCCCATAGCCCGCTCACCAGCTCTATATGGGTCCTCAGCTATTATGGCACTCATATCCAGATGTATCCCAATGTGTGGTGGCCTCGGTCTATGAAATTCCTCAAGTTTCTTAGCAAACTACTCTCTCATCCGCTGCTCTTTTGTCTCGTGAGCCTCTAGCAAGGCACGATCACGTGCCTTCAATTCTTCCCTCAACAAATGGATCTCGTTCTTCATAGCACTCAAGCGCTCATCAGAGATTTTCTTCTTAGTTTTGTCCCCAGATAGATCTTGCACACTGCAAATGTTACGTAATTATTTGTCCATTGTCTGCAGCTTCACATCAATGGATGTAGCCAACTTCACATTGCCCTTCTTAGCTCGCCTCATTTTTAGCTCAAACTCCTGCAAAAGTGCAGTTAGTATGTGGACGAAATAAAGTCCCCACTGCATGTTATCCCAGGTCCTGTACATCTAGCTCCGTATCACTTCCCCAATATTCACATCAATACCTGTCATCAAAGCAAAATATGAGAAAAACACGCTCCCATATGACAATAGTCTTGTGTGTTACAGACATCAGTCTATTGCAGACCCGATTTAACCATGCTCTGGCTTCTTTGTTCAAGTACTTCTTCGCTAGGCCTTGGTTCTTACTCCACCTAGCACCAGACGATGGATCACATAGAACTTCTAGCATACGTGTCCGATTAGGCCGGCGTTCTCTCCTCCAATATTCTGCCATGGATCGTTCAAGAACGTTGTAGAACCTGTTGATTGCCTCTATGGAGATGTCCACCTCATGACCTCTAACCCAAACAATGTCATCACCTTTGTTAGGATCCCAGTTGGAATATAGTTCTCTCATGAGTGTCAAGTTGGCCTTTCCTTTTGGTCCTTGTGCAAAGTGTGTCCACCCTCTCTGCTCAATCTGTGCCACTAAGTTCGGACAAGCCTTACCGGTGACCGTCATGTTCAATGGTCTTTCATACATCTTGGGATTCACCTGTTTCCATTTAATGTCACCCCACAATTTCCAAGCATCCTCACTCACGTGCTTATCTTGCCACCCTGCATTGTCAACTGAAGCACTAGGTTCACCTTTGCCTTCAGGTAATGGAACTGTTATCTCATCCTTAGAGTTGTCAGATTCGGACTCAGACTCCACAATCCTCTTTGCTTTACCTTTCCCTTTCACCTCAATTGCTTTTCGCTTCTTAGCCGGAGGCGACTTAGAAGCTCTTTCTCAGATTTGGAGTAGGCCTTCTCTTTGCCTAGACGCTTGTGGGAGTTTCTGCACGGGCAACTCAATAATCATAGCAGTTTCCCCATTAGCTACCTCAGAACTCCCAGGTGTCATAGGATCATTCTTTCTCTTTGTCCTCTTCTCTGTAGTTGTTGTCTCTGATACGTTCTTGTCAGTCGAAGTCTTTTTCGGGGGAGGCTTGCCAGCACCTTCTGCTCCATGACTACGAGTGGGTGTTTTAGAGACAGCCATAGTACATGCGCTTATGCAATCTCGCGTGTGCACGAGAGGGTGAACAAGCTATTATGAACACAGAAAATAACTCGCACGTTTTGGCCATACTTCGTTGTTTCTGGAAAGCTTGTCCAGAGTTCTGGCTCGTGCAATTTTGCGTGAAGCGAGGTCTTGAATGAGCACAGGCCTGGACGAATTTCACTTGTTCTTCCTCCATACTCTATCTCAAGTTCGTCACCTCGAACCTTGCTCGTATGTGTTCTATTGACCCTGAACCTACTCACACATATATTAAATAATACAAAAATAAAAAAAACAATTAAAGAAAATAGCGAAAAGCAATAAAATTGGGTTGCCTCCCAACAGGCGCCTGATTTAACCTCACAGCACAATGCAAGCTATCGAACTTAAGGTTCACGCAACATTCGAGGCTCCTGCAAATGAGTAACTGATACAACATTTTCCTCATCCATGCCAAGGTAATGTTTCAACCTTTTCCCATTGACTCTAAACATGTTCGTTCGATCCTCGGATTCAATTTCCACAGCTCCACTTAACACAACTCTAAATGGTCCCGACTATCTAGATTTCAGCTTACCCGAAAATAATTTCAATCTTGAATTATACAACAACACGACATCTTAGGGTTTGAAAATTCTCTCTTGAATATGCTTATCGTGCATGATCTTCATCCTTTCCTTGTACAACCTGGTGCTCTCAAAAGCATGGTAACAGAACTCATCAAGTTCATGAAGCTCTGTGAATCAACTTGTACCAGCGGCCTCCATGTCAAGGTTTAATTGCCTTAATGCCCAAAAAGCTCAATGCTCTAGCTCCACCGGTAAGTGACATGCCTTTCTAAATACCAATTTGTACGATGACATACCAATCAGAGATTTGAATGCAGTGCGGTAGGCCTATATCATCCAATTTTTTTGCCCAATCAGTTTGAGTAGAATTTACAGTTTTGGTCAAAACACTCTTGATTTCTCTGTTTAACACCTCCACTTGCCCACTTATTTGTGGGCGATACGGAGTGGCGACCTTATGGCGAACGCCATATTTCTCCAACAACTTTGTAAAGACCCGGTTGCAGAAGTGGGTGCCTCCATCACTGATGATTGCTCTTGGAGTACCAAATCAGATGGAGATATTCTTTCTTAGAAAACCAATAACTCCCTTTGCATCATTTGTTGGGAGTGCCACGACTTCTACCCATTTTGAGACATAGTCCACAACTACCAGTATGTACTTGTTGCTATATGAGCTGACAAATGGTCCCATAAATCGATTTACCATACATCAAAGACTTCCACCTCTTGAATTGGGTTCATGGGCATCTCATGTCGACGGGAAATATTCCCCGTCCGTTGGCACTCATCACAGCTTTTCACCCAGAAGTGTGCATCTTTAAACAACATCGGCTAATAAAAGCCCGACTCCAGCACTTTACCAGCTATCCTTACTCCTCCAAAATGGCCTCCATATGGGGAAACATGACAAGCCTGCAAAACAGAAGGTTGGTCTATCTCGGGAATGCATCTCCGGATCATGTTATCAATACAAATCCTAAACAAATATGGTTCATCCTAGAAATACATGCTATAATCACGAAAGAACTTTTTCTTTTGCACAGAAGACAAGTCATAGGGAACAATACCGCTCGCCAGGTAATTTGCAATATCTGCATACCATGGCGTTACCTCAAGGCTCGTGGATAAAAGTTGTTCATCTGGGAAGTATCCATGATCTCTTCCACCTCAACCCTCTTTTTAGCTCCTTCAAGCCTGGACAAATCATCAACAACTTGGTTTTCCTTTCCCTTCCGGTCACGGATTTTCAAGTCGAACTTTTGCAGCAGTAGCACTCATCGAATCAAATGCGGCTTTGACTCCTTATTCTCAATTAAGTACCTGAGAGCAGCATGGTCAGTATAAACAATTACCTTCGAGCCTATCAGGTATGACCTGAATTTATCAAATGCGAACACCACTGCTAGCATCTCTTTCTTTGTCACTATGTAATTCAGTTGGGCACCACTCAAGGTTCTACTTGCATAGTAGATTGGATGCATGACTTTATCTTTTCTCTGCCCAAGAACTTCTCCCACAGCATAGTCGCTTGTATCACACATTAGCTCAAAAAGGTTATCCCCAATCGGGTGCCACTAGGATTGGTGCTGTCACTAGTCTCTTCTTCAACTCCTCAAACGCTACCTTGCAGTCATCATATTTTTCAAGCAATTTACAAGAGGGTTAGCAATTTTGGAAAAATCTTTTATAAACCGCCTGTAGAAACCGGCGTGACCAAGGAAACTTCTTATGGCCTTAACAGAAGTGGGTGGAGGTAACTTCTCAATTATATCAACCTTAGCACGGTCCACTTCAATGCCCTTACTTGACACTAGGTGTCCCAACACTATACCTTCATGTACCATGAAATGTCACTTCTCCCAGTTCAGTACCAGATTAGTCTCCATTCACCTCTTCAATACTCTTTTCAAGTACATAAGGCACTCATCGAATGAGTTCCCCACCACTGAGAAATCATCCATGAAAACCTCTATTATGCCCTCTACTATATTTGTGAAGATGGCCATCATGCACCTTTGGAATGTGGCAGGTGCATTGCATAGTCCAAACGACATTCTCTGAAATGCATAGATGTCATACGGGCAGGTGAACGACATTTTCTCTCTATCCTACGGAGCAATAGAGATCTGGTTGTACCCTGAGTATCCATCCAGGAAGCAAAAATATGACCTCCCCGCCGATCTGTCTAGCACCTGATCAATGAAGGGCAGCGAAAAATGGTCTTTTCAGGTGGCCTTGTTCAATCTTCTGTAATCCATACAGATTCGCCATCATGTGACTGTTCTTGTTGAGATCAACTCATTGTTATCATTTTGCACTACATTCATTCCACCCTTCTTTGGCATACACTGAACTAGGCTAACCCAGTTACTGTCAGAGATGAGGAAGATGATTCCCGCATCTAACCACTTGATCACTTCTTTCTTCACCACTTCTTTTATGTTGGGATTCAGCCTTCTTTGATGTTCTCTGGAAGGTTTGTGCCCATCTTCCAGTAGAATATTATGCATATAAAATGTTAGGCTGATACCCTTTATGTTTGCAATGGTCTACCCAATTGCAGTCTTGCACTCCTTTAGAACCTGCAAAAGTTGTTCTACCTGCACATCTAACAAACCAGATGAGATTATAACATACAATGTTGAACTAGGTCCTAAGAAAGCATACCTGAGGTGGGACGACAGTGGTTTTAGCTCCAAATGTGGTGGCTCTTCGATTGATGGCTTAACTGGAGGGGTCTTTCTTTCTTCTAAGTGTAAAGGCTCGAATTCGAACTCTCTTTTCCAGTACCCTTAGCCTTCAAGGGCCAAAACCCACTCCGCCAAATTCTCACCATCTACCTCTTCTAGGTTCATCAGGCAGGCCACTAGGGGGTCTTTTGCATTTAGTGCCTCATATTCCTCCTCCAAAATCACATCCACGACTTCTATTAAAGAGCAGTTAGCAAACTCACTTGGTCGCCGCATAGACTTCTGCATATTGAATGTTATTTCTTCATCGTTCAGTCTCATCTTTAGCTCCCCAGTTTCACAATCAATTAGAGCTCTCCCAGTGGCCAAGAATGGCCTTCCCAAAATTATGGAAATCTCCTCGTCAACCCGGCAGTCCAGAATGAAAAAATCTACCAAAAACACAAACTTTCCAACCTGCACAAGTACATCATCAAGTATACCTGATGGCCTCTTCACCGTTCGGTCGGCTAGCTATAGTAACATGGATGTGGGTCTCGCTCTTCCAATTCCTAACCTTTTATAGATAGCTAAGGGCATCATGTTTATGATTGCCCCCAAATCACATAATGCTTTAGCAAAAGCATAGCTGCCGATTGTGCATGGGATTGTGAAACTTCCTGGGTCGGCTAGCTTCTCAGCTATGGGTTTCGTCACGAAAGCACTACATGTCTGAGTTAGTGTAACAGTTTCTAAGTCTTGAAAGTCAAACTTGCGAGACATCGAGTCCTTCATCATTTTTGCATAACCAACCATCTCTCTCAAGGCATCAATCAGTGGAATGTTCACTTGAATCTGCTTCAGCATTTTCATGAATTTCTTATACTGCTCATCCTTCTGATATTTGGCCAACCTCTGCGGGAAGGATGTTGGCGGTTGCTTCTTTCCTGTGACTTGAGTTCGATCCTACTCATGCACTTTTTCTACTGCCTTCTTTTACACTCCCTCTGTCACGATCCGAAATTTTCCACCGACGGGACCGTGATGACGCCTAACATTTCACTTGCTAGGCAAGCCAACGTTAGAAAATCGTTAAACCAATTCCTTATTTCCATTCAGTAAATAACAATAATTAACTAAGATAAAATATAATAAATGCAAAATATCATAAAACTGTATTAATTACTACCACCCGGAACTGGAGTCACAATTCACGAGCATTCTAGAATTTACTACAAGTAATAGTCTGAAAGAAATACAACTGTCTGAATGAAAGAAAATAGTAGGACATAAAAGATAGACGGGGACTTCAAGGTCTGTGAACGCCGACAGATCTACCTTGAGTCTCCGGACAGCGGACCAATAGCAAATCCCGATCAACCTGAGCCGGTATCAAAATCTGCACAGAAAGTGCAGAGTGCAGCATCAGTACAATCGACCCCATGTACTGGTAAATGTCGAGCCTAACCTCGGCGAAGAAGTGATGAGGCTAGGACAAGACTTCCACATATAACCTGAACAGTATAATCATGCTAGTGGCAACAATAGTAAGTAAAGCAATAACGCAGAAATAATGGGAATGGGACATACAGTGGGGGAATACAACATAAAGAGTGAGAATAATGAAAAGACATAATTAAACAGGAAATCCGTAAACGAATTGAGCAATCAAAACAGTAAAGGAAAACTGCACGGCATCACCCTTCGTGCTTTTACTCTAAATCTCACCAAATAAATAAATAGAACGGCACAGCATCACCCTTCGTGCTTTTACTCTCTTCCTCACAATATAATTAATTCATGCACGACATCACCCTTCGTGCTTTACTCTTTTCCTCACAATATAATTAAATTATGCACGACATCACCCTTCATGCTTTACACTCTTCCTCACAATATAATTTAATTTATGTACGGCATCACCCTTCGTGCTTTACACTCTTCCTCACAATTCACAGAATCAATAACAATGGATAGAGAGAAGTTTCATAAGAAATCAATATTTCATCAATGATTACCTTCACAATTTAACATCTCGACCTCGAATCAATATTCACAATCTTATCGACCTTGGTGGAACCGGATACAAATCTCCCAACATTTCAACAATAACAATAAGCATGGATAACAAGATTTAAGACTACAATTTGCAAGAAATGGAATTTCACTCGCATGCTATGACTCGACCAAAGCGTATAGATGCTCGTCACCTCAACTATACGTCGTATTCAACAACAAAACACGTAGCAAATACTCACACAATACCTATTCCCTCAAGCCAAAGTTAGACACAACACTTACCTCGCTTTGAAAGCCACTTAATTCTCAATCACAACTTTTCCTTTGGAATTCACCTCCAAACCACTCATATCTATTCAAAAATGACTCAATAATATCAAATGTAGCTAAAGAAATTAATTATATTGCATAAATTAATTTCCCAAACTTTCCTCCAAAAAGTCAAAAAATTGACCCCGGGCCCGTTTGGTCAAAACCCGAGGTTCGGACCAAAATCCTTTTATTCATTCACCCCCGAGCCCGAATATGTAATTAGTTTTGGAATCCGACCTCAAATTGAGGTCTAAATCCCCAAATTCCCGAAATTCCTAATTTCTACCCTAACCCCTAATTCTACCATGAAAACTCTAGATTTTAGGTTGAAATTTCAAGAAATGTAATGGGTATTTGAAAGAAATGGTTTAGAATCACTTACCAACAATTTGGGAAAGAAACGACTCTTGAAAAATCGCCTCTCATCATTTGGTTTTTGAGAAAAATGAGTTTTTGGCTAAAATCCTGTTTTTGGATTCTGTTAAGTGCTGAGCGACAGTGTTCATCGCGTTCGCGAGAGCACTGTCGCGTTCGCGAAGGGTACTGGCTGCCAAGCCTTCGCGTTCGCGAGACCCAGCTCGCGTTCGCGATGATCACTCCCCCTGGCCTTCACGTTCGTGAGACATGGCTCGCGTTCGCGATGAAGCAACGACCAACCACCCCCAAGTCCCCACATGCTTCGCGTTCGCGTTGAGACAGTCGCGTTCGTGAAGGGTAAGCCCCCCATCACTTCGCGTTCGCGACCAGGCCTTCATGTTCTCAAAGAAGAAACTTTCAGCTGCTCGGTTTACTCTTCGCGTTCGCGAGAGTACCTTCACAAACGTGAAGAAGGACATGCCAAAACACAGACTCTGCAGAAAAACCAGATTTCCAAAGTCCAAAACATCTTGTGGCCAATTCGAAACTCACCCGATCCCTCGGGGCTCCAAACCAAACATGCACACAAGTCTAAAAACATCATACGGACCTATTCACGCGATCAAATCGCCAAAATAACACGTAGAACTCTAAATGTAGCACCAAATCAAATGAAATTATCAAGAACAGTTTAAAATTTCTATTTTCTCAACTGGACGTCCGAATCACGTCAAATCAACTCCGTTTCTCACCAAATTTCACAGACATGTCTTAAATATCATAATGAACCTGTACCGGGCTCTGGAATCAAAATACGGACCTGATACTAACAATGCCAAATATCAATCAATTCTTAAAAACAAATAATTTCCAAACTTTTAATTTTCATCAAAAATTCATAACTCAAGCTACGGACCTCCAAATTCGATTTTGGGCATACGCCCAGGTCCCATAATTCGATACGGACCTACCGGGACCGTCAAAGCACGGATCCGAGCCTGTTTACCAAAAATGTTGACCGAAGTCAACTAAAATTAACTTTTAAGGTAAAAATTCTTATTTTCATTAGTTTTCAACATAAAAGCTTTCTGGAAACCTGCCTGGACTACGCACGCAAATCGAGGAGGGTAAAAATGAGATTTTTAAGGCTTAAGAGTGCAGATTCGAGTTCTAAAACATAAGATGACCTTTTGGGTCATCACATTCTCCATCTCTAAAACAACCGTTCGTCCTCGAACGGACATAGAAAAATACCTGGGCTGGTGAAAAGGTGGGGATATCTACTCCGCATATCGGACTCGGACTCCCAAGTAGCTGCCTCAATAGGCTGACCTCTCCACTGCACTCGATCTGAAGGGTAACTCTTTGATCTCAACTGGCGGACTTGCCGGGCTAGAATTACCACCGGCTCCTTCTCGTAAGTCAAATCCTTGTCCAATTTGACAGAGCTAAAATCTAATATATGGGACGGATCACTGTGATACTTTCGAAGCATGGACATATGGAATACTAGATGAACAACTGCTAAAATGGGTGACAACGCAAGCCTGTAAGCCACATCTCCCACTCTCTCCAGAATCTCAAAAGGTCCGATATACTTAGGGCTCAACTTGCCATTCTTTCCGAACCTCATTACACCCTTCATGGGTGATACCCGAAGTAACACTCTCTCTCTGACCATGAGTGCAACATCACAAACTCTACGGTCGGCATAACTCTTCTGCCTGGACTGAGCTGTGCAAAGTTGATCTTGAATAATCTTGACCTTATCCAAGGCATTCTGTACTAAATCTGTACCCAATAACCAAGCCTCCCCCGGCTCAAACCACCCAATTGGCGACCTACATCGTCTACCATATATAACTCATAGGGAGCCATCTGAATGCTCGACTGGTAGCTGTTATTATAGGCAAACTCTGCTAACGGCAAAAACTGATCCCAAGAACTTCCAAAGTCAATAACACAGGCGCATAGCATATCCTCCAAGATCTAAATAGTACGCTCAGACTGCCCGTCCGTATGAGGATAAAATGCTGTGCTCAACTCAACCCGCGTACCCAACACACGCTGAACTGCCCTCCAAAAGTGCGAGGTAAACTGCGTATCTCAATCTGAAATGATAGTCACGGGCACACCGTGAAGACGGACGATCTCACAAATATAAATCTCTGCTAATCGCTCCGAGGAATAGGTAACTGCCATAGGAATGAAATGCGTTGACTTAATCAGCCTATCCACAATGACCCAAACTGCATCGAACTTCCTCTGAGTCAGTGGGAGTCCAACAACAAAGTCTATAGTGATACGCTCCCACTTCCACTCAAGAATATCTAACCTCTGAAGTAAACCACCAAGTCTCTGATGCTCACACTTTACTTGCTGGCAATTTAGGCACCGAGCTACATAGGCAACGCTGTCCTTCTTCATTCGCCTCCACCAATAATGCTGCCTCAAGTCCTGATACATCTTGGCGGTGCCTGGATGAATAGAACACCAGGAACTGTAGGACTCCTCAAGGATCAACTTACGAAGTCCATCCATATTAGGCACACAAATATGACCCTGCATCCTCAAAATTCTGTCATCTCCAATAGTAACCTGCTTGGCACCCTCGTGCCGCACTGTGTCTCTAAGGACAAGTAAATGAGAATCGTCATCCTGCCGATCTCTGATGCGCTCAAACAAAGAAGACCGAGTAATTGTACCAGCCAGAACACGGCTGGGCTCAGAAACATCTAACCTCATGAACTGATTGGCCAAGTCATGAACATCCAATGCAAGTGGTCTCTCCCCAACTGGAATATATGCAAGGCTACCTATACTGACTGACTTCCTACTCAAAGCGTCGGCCACCACGTTGGCCTTCCCGGGATGATACAATATGGTGATATCATAGTCTTTCAATAGCTCCAGCCACCTCCTCTGCCTCAAATTGAGTTCCTTCTACTTGAACAAATACTGCAAGCTCCGATGATCAGTGAATACCTCACATGGCACGCCGTAAAGATAGTGCCTCCAAATCTTCAGCGCGTGAACAATGGCTGCCAGCTCTAAATCATGAACATGGTAATTCTTCTCGTGAACCTTCAGTTGCCGTGAAGCATATGCAATAACCTTGCCACCCTGCATCAATACCGCACCCAGACCAATACGAGATACGTCACAATATGCTGTATAAGATCCTAAACCTGTGGGTAACACTAATACCAGTGCCGTAGTCAAAGCAGTCTTGAGCTTCTGAAAGCTCGCTTCACACTCGTCTGACCACCTGAATGGGGCACCCTTTCTGGGTCAATCTGGTCAACGGGGCTGCTATGGATGAAAACCCCTCCACAAATCGACGATAATAGCCCGCCAAACCCAGGAAACTATGGATCTCTGTAGCTGATGTGGGTCTAGGCCAGTCCTGAACTACCTCAATCTTCTTAGGATCCACCAGAATACCCTCTGTTGATACAACGTGACCTAAGAAAGCAACTGAACTCAACCAAAACACGCATTTTGAGAACATAGCTTATAACTGGCTGTCTTTCAGAGTCTGAAGAACGATTCAAAGGTGCTGCTCATGCTCCTCTCGACTGTGGGAGTAGATCAAGATATCATCAATAAACACAACCACAAAGGAATCCAGGTAGGGTTTGAACACCCGGTTCATCAAATCCATGAATGTTGTTGGGGCATTTGTCAGCCCAAATGACATCACTAGAAACTCATAATGTCCATACCGAGTCTGAAAAGCTGTCTTAGGAACATCAGATTCCCTAATCCTCAACTGATGGTAGCCAAATCTCAAATCAATCTTTGAAAACACCTTGGCACCCTAAAGCTGATCAAATAAATCATCAATCCTCGACAATGGATATTTGTTCTTGATGGTGGCTTTATTCAACTGCCGATAATCTATACACATCCTCATTGATCCATCTTTTTTCTTCACAAACAACACAGGTGCACCCCCAGGGCGAGACACTAGGTCTAATGAAGCCCTTATCAAGCAAATCTTGCAACTTCTCCTTCAATTCTTTCAACTCTGGCGGGGCCATGCGATATGGAGGAATGGAAATAGGCTGAGTACCCGGAGCCAAATCAATGCAGAAATCAATATCCCTGTCGGGTGGCATCCTCGGCAGGTCTGCAAGAAACACCTCTGGAAACTCACGAACAACTGGCACCGAATCTATGGAAGGAACCCCCACACTAGAATCGCGGACATAAGCCAAATAAGCTAGACACCCCTTCTCGACCATATGCCGAGCCTTCACATAAGAGATAACCCTGTTGGCAGAATGGCCAAGATTTCCTCTACACTCTAATCGAGGCAACCCCTGCAAGGCTATGGTCATTGTCTTGGCTTGACAATCTAATATAGCGTGATAAGGTGAAAGCCAATCCATACCCAGTATGACATCAAAATCAACCATATCGAGAAGTAGGAGATCTACACGAGTCTCAAGACTCCCAATGGTGACCACACACGAACGATAAACACAATCTACAACAATAGCATCTCCCACTGGTGTTGACACATACACAAGAGCACTCAAAGAATCACGGGGCACAACCAAATAGGAAGCAAAATAGGATGACACATAAGAGTAAGTAGATCTCGGATCAAATAGAACTGAAGCATCTCTACTGCAAAACTGAAACAGTACCTGTGATAACAACGCCAGATGACTCAGCCTCAGGCATGGCTGGGAAAGCATAACACCAGGGCTGGCCCCCACCACCTTGAACTACGTCCCTAGGACGACCTCTAACTGGCTGGTCTCCACCTCTAACGGCCTGACCTCCACCTCTAACAGTCTGGCCTCTACCTCTGGCTGCTTGACCCCTGCCTCTGGCTGGCTGAGCAGGTGGTGCAGCAACTGGTGCCGCAACCATGGCATGAGAATTCTGATGTTGTGAGCGGCCCGTTGCCCGAGCGCAAAATCTAGCAATGTGCCTCGGATCACCACAAGTATAATATAACTTCGGCTGCTATGACTGTTGACCCTGAAACTGACCCTGTCGACCTGAATAACCACCCTCATAACTCTGGAGTAGAGGTGCACTAATAGGATCTGGTGGTGTACTATAGGCTAGCTGGTCGGAATAATGCATCTGAGGCCCACGACCACCTGAGGAACCGTGGGATGCCTGGAGCACTGAATGAAACGGCCTGGGAGGATGGACTCTACCAAAAGTACTTCTGCCTCTACATGAGGCACCGCTGAACTCACCGGAATGGTGAGGTCTATTGTCAGACCCCTGACCTCCCTGAGTAAGAACCATTTCGACTCGTCTGGCGACATTAGCAGCCGCCTGAAAAGAAATTTCACTCCTAGTCTCCTTAGCCATCTGCAATCTGATAGGCTGAGCAAGTCCATCAATAAACCTCCTCACCCTTTCTCTCTCGGTGGGAAGCAGAAGAATAACATGACGGGCCAAATCCACAAAACGGGTTTCATACTGAGTAACAGTCATACTGCCCTACTGGAGACGCTCAAACTGATGACGATGCTCCTCTCTCAATATGATAGGTAGAAATTTCTCTTTGAAAAGCTGAGAGAACTGGTCCCAAGTAAGAGCAGGCGGCCCAGCTGGTCTGGTCAACAAGTAATCTCTCCACCATTTCTTAGCGGAACCAGTCATTTGAAATGCAGCAAAATTGACCCCATTGGTCTCCACTATATCCATGTTCCGTAAAACCTCGTGACAGCTGTCAAGATACTCTTGGGGATCCTATGAAGGAGCACCGCTGAAGTGAACTGGAAAGAGCTTGATAAACCTGTCCAATCTCCATAAAGCCTCAGAAGACGTAGTTGGCCCATCTTCGACCTGTGTCGCAATAACCGGCTGAACTAATCCGACTGGCTGAGCTGTTGGAGCCTGATACTGGGGAGCTATCTATTCCGGAGCGAGAGTGGTGGGAGTCTGGGCTCCTCCTCCAGCCTGAGATACTGCTGGTGCCATGGGAAATGCGCCAGTCTGGGTCACACTCTCCATAAGTCCCACCAAACGGACCAAAGCGTCCTGAAGTACTAGGTAGCAACGAACCCCTCCGGAACCTGAGCTGGTCCGGCAGGAACAGTCTGGGCTGGAACCTCCTCGTCAAGCTCTATCTGAGGCTCTACTGATGGGGATACTGCTCGGGCCCTAGGCTGACCCATGCCCCTGCCTCGGCCTCTATCTCTGCCCCGCGTAGGAGCTGTCACTAGAGGCTCTGGCTGCTGCTCAGCTGAGGAAGAGGTACGTGTTCACGCCATCTGTGATAGAATAAGAGTAGAAGAGTTTAATCAGCATTGAGAAAGCAAAATCGCACGACAGAGAAGAAAAGAAGTGAAACTTGTTCCTAAACTTCATAGCCTCTGGAAGATAAGCACAGACGTCTCCGTACCGATTCTCCAGACTCTACTAAGCTTGCTCGTGAATCGTGAGACCTAAGCAACCTAGTGCTCTGATACCAACTGTCACGATCCGAAATTTCCTACCAACGGGACCGTGATGGCGCCTAACATTTCACTTGCTAGGCAAGCCAACGTTAGAAAATCGTTAAACCAATTCCTTATTTCCATTCAGTAAATAACAATAATTAACTAAGATAAAATATAATAAATGCGGAATATCATAAAACTATATTAATTACTACCACCCAGATCTGGAGTCACAATTCATGAGCATTCTAGAATTTACTACAAGTAATAGTCTGAAAGAAATACAACTATCTGAATGAAAGAAAACAGTAGGACATAAAAGATAGATGGGGACTTCAAGTTCTGTGAACGCCGACAGATCTACCTTGAGTCTCTCGACAGCGGACCAGTAGCAAATCTCGATCAACCTGAGCCGGTATCAAAACCTGCACAAAAAGTGCAGAGTGCAGCATTAGTACAACCGACCCCATGTACTGGTAAGTGTCGAGACTAACCTCGGCAAATAGTGATGAGGCTAGGACAAGACTTCCACGTATAACCTGAACAGTATAATCATGCTAGTGGCAACAACAGTAAGTAAAGCAATAATGCAGAAATAATGGGAATGGGACATACAGTGGGGGAATACAACACAAAGAGTGAGAATAATAAAAAGATATAATTAAACAGAAAATCCGTAAACGAATTGAGCAATCAAAACAGCAAAGGAAAACTGCACGGCATCACCCTTCGTGCTTTTACTCTCAATCTCACCAAATAAATAAATAGAATGGCACGACATCACCCTTCATGCTTTTATTCTCTTCCTCACAATATAAATAATTTATGCACGGCATCACCCTTCGTGCTTTACACTCTTCCTCACAATATAATTAAATTATACACGGCATCACCCTTCGTGCTTTACTCTTCCTCACAATATAATTAAATTATGCACGACATCACCCTTAGTTCTTTACACTCTTCCTCATAATATAATTTAATTTATGCACGACATCACCCTTCGTGCTTTACACTCTTCCTCACAATTCACAGAATCAATAACAACGAATAGAGAGAAGTTTCACAAGAAATCAATATTTCATCAATGATTACCTTCACAATTTAACATCTCGACCTCAAATCAATATTCACAATCTTATCGACCTTGGTGGAACCGGATACAAGTCTCCCAACATTTCAACAACAACAATAAGCATGGATAACAAGATTTAAGACTACAATTTGCAAGAAATGGAAGTTCACTCGCATGCTATGACTCGACCACAGCGTATAGATGCTCGTCACCTCAACTATACATCGTATTCAACAACAAAACACGTAGCAAATACTCACACAATACCTATTCCCTCAAGCCAAAGTTAGACACAACACTTACCTCGCTCCGAAGGCCACTTAATTCTCAATCACAGCTTTTCCTTTGGAATTCACTTCCAAACTACTCGTATCTATTCAAAAATGACTCAATAATGTCAAATATTTCTAAAGGATTTAATTATAATGCATAAATTAATTTCTCAAATTTTCCTCCAAAAAGTCAAAAAATTGACCCCGGACCCGCTTGGTCAAAACCTGAGGTTCGGACCAAAATCCTTTTACACATTCACCCCCGAGCCCGAATATGTAATTAGTTTTGGAATCCGACCTCAAATTGAGGTCTAATCCCCAAATTTCCGAAATCCCTAGTTTCTACCCTAACCCTTAATTCTTCCATGAAAACTCTAGATTTTAGGTTGGAAATTTAAGAAATATAGTGGGTAATTGAAAGAAAATGGTTTAGAATCACTTACCAACAATTTGGGGAAGAAAAGACTCTTGAAAAATCGCCTCTCACCGTTTGGTTTTTGAGAAAAATGAGTTTTTGGCTAAAATCCCATTTTTGGATTTTGTTAAGTGCTGGGCGACAGTGTTCATCGCGTTCGCGAGAGCACTGTCGCGTTCGCGAAGGGTACTGGCTGCCAAGCCTTCGCGTTCGAGAGACCCAGCTCGCGTTCGCGATGATCACTCCCACTGGCCTTCGCGTTCGCGAGACATGGCTCGCGTTCGCGATGAAGCAACGACCAACCACCCCTAGGTCCCCACATGCTTTGTGTTCGCGAAGGGTAAGCCCCCCATCACTTCGCGTTTGCGACCAGGCCTTCGTGTTCGCGAAAAAGAAAATTTTAGCTGCCTGGTTTACTCCTCGCGTTCGCGAGAGTACCTTCGTGAACGCGAAGAAGGACATGCCAGAACACAGACTCTGCAGAAAAACCAAATTTCCAAAGTCCAAAACATCCTGTGGACTATCTGAAACTCACTCGAGCCCTCGGGGCTCCAAACCAAACATGTACACAAGTCTAAAAATACCATACGGACCTGATCGCATGATAAAATCGCCAAAATAACACTTAGAACTCTAAATTTAGCACCAAATCAAATAAAATTCTCAAGAACACTTTAAAATTTTTATTTTCTCAACTGGACGTCCGAATCGCATCAAATCAACTCCGTTTCTCACCAAATTTCACAGACATGTCTTAAATATCATAATGAACCTGTACTGGGCTTTGAAACCAAAATATGGAGCCGATACTAACCTACCGGGACCGGCAAAGCATGGATCCGGGCCCGTTTACCAAAAATATTGACCGAAATCAACTAAAATCAACTTTTAAGGTAAAAATTCTTATTTTCATTAGTTTTCAACATAAAAACTTTCTGAAAACCTACCCGGACTGCACACGCAAATCGAGAAGGATAAAAATGTGATTTTTAAGGCTTAAGAGCGTAGATTCGAATTCTAAAACATAAGATGACCTTTTGGGTCATCACACCCTCAACCTCCTTTTCAACCTCTGTTTCCTTGTTTATTTCCTCCTGGGCTGGTAGGATTCTTACTTTTGTTAGCTCAGTTGACTCATCTACCTCAATTGGTACTGGCACAAGTATCTTAGTTGGTCGGCTTTTGCGAGCAATTTCTTGCTCTAGATCAAGATCTCTACTATTTTTGAGACTCACATCCATCAGCTGCTTCATGCCTTGCTCTTTCGGGTTAACATGTGTGTCCGCCGGTAATGTCCCTTGAGGACGATTGTTAAGGGCCATGGATATTTGCCCTAGTTGAATTTCAATGCCCTTGATAGCTGAGTCGTGTGATACTACCTTTTCTTGCATCTGGTTGACCTTTTCTTCCATTTTCCCGCTGGACCCAATGAGTTATTGCAACATTCCTTTTATTTCAAACAACCCATCATCTTGTCGCACTATCCGTTGCTATTGAGATTGTTGATAAGCTAGTTGCGGATTCTGCTGATTGTACCCTTGTTGCCTTTGATAAGGCACAGCCTGACCCTATGGTCGTACAGTTCCAGGATTATTATTATTGTTGTACTACTGTTGTGCTGGCCTATATTGTTGATTTTGCTGTCCCCAAGTCTAACCGGCTTGTCTCTGGCTTCCGTAGTTGCCCACATAATTCATATTCTCTTAATAGTTTTGATTGTCACTCTCACCACTCCATGTGCACACATATGGCTGATTAATGCATGATGTGCATAATCCTCCATTTGTCGTGTCAAATATGTGCACCTGCTTCAAGCCTGACTCATCAATCTTTTTGGTGAGGATAGTCAATTGCGTCATCATCATCGTCATATTCTCAGCCATGGAGTTGTTTGGGTCTAAAACTACTGAGTGAACTACATGAGTGATTCTAGAGTCTCTTGTCATCCATCCTAAGTTTTGAGCCATTTTATCAAGTAATACCTTGCATTCCCTAAATGATTTGCTAAAAAATGCTCCACCCGCTGAAGCATCAACATTGGCCTTCAAGCTATCAGCCAATTCCATGTAGAACCTTTGCCCAAATATCTGATCTGGAATTCCATGATGTGGATACTTAACCGGCATACCTTTGAACCTCTCCCACGTTTCTTGCAATATTTCAATTGGTTTCTGCCTGAAGATCAATATCTCATCAACTTGCTTGGCAGTCTTATTGGTTGGGTAGAACTTGTTCAAAAACTGCTTGACTAATTCCTCCCAAGTGGTAATGGAGTTTATGGGAAGCGAATTGAGCCAAGTCTGAGCTTCTCCAGTCACCGAGAATGGAAACAATAATAGTCCGATTACTTCCGGTATTACATTCGGTTGCCTTTGAGTGACACAAATGGACAAAAAGTTTTTCAGATGCTGCTGTGGATATTCAATGTAAGACCCTGAGAACAACCCTTTGTTCTATCGCAAATGTAGCATGTTGTTTGTGATTTGAAATGATTCTGCTTGTATCTGAGGGACTGCAATTGCGGTAGCCAGATTTTTCGGAGTGGGTTGTGCCCAATCATACAAGACTGCTTCTGGCACAAGACGTGCTACACCCTGATTGTTTGGGTCATTCGCAATGTTCCTGTTGTTTTGATTATCATTGACATCCCCCATGTCTAGTTCGATTCGTTCTGTTGAGTTCTGTTGTCGTTTGTCTTTCTTATTTTCTCGATTTAGTGCCTCGAAAGCTTTCTCAGGGTCCGGTAATGCTTCGTACAATTCACCAATTCTTGAGGAGTTTTTAGGCATGCACATGTAAAACACAAGACTACAAACGCTAGAGTCTAAATATAATGAATTTCAAGTCGAGAAAGCTAACTAAACTAAGAATTCTCGCAATTCATCTAGCCGTAATTAATAACAACGTTAATTTCCCATCAACGACGCCAAAATTTGATCATGCCCAACTATGCCTCCTAAGAGGTCTATCGGTCGTTGCAAATATAATCCGTTTTACAAGTCCAGGGTCGAATCCCACAGGGAATTAACCTACTAATTATAACCACTAGTTTCGCACGAATTCAAGTATTCAACCTTCAAAAATATTAAATAACGATTTGAATGTTTACTAACTAAGAGCAAAGTAATTAAGATGCAGTAATTTATAACTAACGGAGCAAATATTGTAAACAAGATTGGGAAAAGTCTAGGGTTATGATTTCCCCTATTGTCGGAATCTTCCCCACCATGTTTCCTATAAATTCGCCTAAGTATTCTCTACCGATCGTGAGTACTTTGGGTGTGGTAGCTCTCTTTCGAGTAACGACCACAATTTACTAAACATATTCTCTCGAACTACGCTAGCTAGCACTAATTCACCACTCATTACAATCGCACCAAGGTTTCGTTATCTCTAATCTCGCATTTAAACCCTCTGTATTGATCTCTCAAATATGTTAGGAGTGGTGTTGTTCAATAACTACCTAAGTGTGTACTCTCTCTCGAGCAATATACACACTAAATAGGCATAGTTAGTTGCGAGCTCTTCAATCAACAACAATGAAAATATAGTTGAACAAGTAGAGAAAAATAAAAGGCAAATCCATATTAGACGTAGTAAAAAATCATCCTCCAATAGGTTCCATCAAACCCTAGATGCCGGGTTTAGCTACTCATAATATTATGTAAGATTACAATATAAAAAGTCATAACCAATAATGAAAATATGAAGAAGAAAGTGAAAAACTCGTAGAAGAATTCTCCACCTTGCTCTTTTCTTTGTGTTCTTGCCTCCTCCCATTCCTTCCCCCTCAAAAATGAGTTTAAAGACTATTTATATGGGATAGGGTTAGCATGGGGCGAAATAATACAAGCCCACTTCGAAATATCCTTTTTAGGATAGCTCGTTCACTCTCTCGTGCGCACGCGAGAGTGAACGAGCGAAGTTCTTCTCTTTTTCTTTTCCTTCTAGGTCTTTCGTGCACTTCCATGCCTTTTTGCCATAATCCGCTGTTGTTTTTTCAAGCTTTTCCTCAGCTAACTCCTTCACTCTCTCGTGTACATGCGAGAGTGAACGAGCAAAGTTCTTTTGTCTTTTGGTCCCGAATCAACTTGTTTTGCTCATTTTTCGTCCAACTTGATCCTATACATAAGAATGCACGCAATGAGCATAATTCACTACAAAAATTCATGTAACCTACCGTAACCACAAAAGTTATGAGATTAAATTACACCAAAAAATATGCATTTTTGGCCGTTTATCAGTATGTCATTGTATGTACAATAATACGTAGGACATTAATAACATTCGCGAGACATATAGTTAGATACACCACACATATATCCATTTTTACCTTCAAAACGCCACGATAAAATCATCATAATCACCACCAATTCCATCATAACAATATAAAAACCACTTCCATCTTGAAAAAAAGAAGAAGAACGGAGTTTCATTCTAGATTTGGACAGATCTATTCTCCTACAAAAGAAATATTGTCAAGTCTCAAAACTAGTTGTTAACCAAAAGAAGCACTCTCTACGTCTCTAGTCTCACCAAATCAAGGGAAAAGAAGATGAAATGAATATAACAATAGGAATGTTTCTTAATAGCTTGTTAATCGATGAAAAGAAATTTTAAATTATAAACAAAATAGGTTAAATTAGGTAAGAAAAAGGAATATACGCTAAAATTAGTTAAAAGAGTACCCGACTTTCACTTCTCCTTAATTGTTTCAATGAATAATTTTAGTTATCTAGAGTTTAGCTATAAATACAATAGCTTACAACTAGTATTAGCACCCGCGCGGATGCACTGACACTATCCATATTAAATATTTGAGTTATTTAGATTATATGTAAATAATCTTAAAATTTAAACATTCTCGATAAATATAGATAATCATTGGATATTAATTAAGAAATACTATATGAAAATGATTAGACATTTCTCAAATCTTCTAGTTATAATTTTATTTTTCCTTTTTGGTACCATTCTCGCCGGTGTCATTGGATCCAAAAAATAGTGAGGTTACAAAATAATAACTCATATTTATGGCAAAACAATCAAAGGCCGAGACTATGAAGGACTCTTTGGATATGACTTGACTCTTTTACTACTGCTTGAAATCTTATTTGGTGTGTTGATATTTTTTAAAAAATATTTCTATTTCAAAATTTCAGTTTCTAAAACTTTATTTTCGATAATAATTATTTTTATAATAATGTAAGTAAAAATATTATCCTTAATTCAAAACTCATTGTAATCGGCTATCTAAAATTTAAAAAAAAAATTTAGCCAGTGATTTTTTTCCTAGTGTGACTCTATTTTGATATTGGACATTAAACATGTTAAATATCTGAGTTTTGAATTATATGTAAATAACCTTAAAATTTAAATTTTCTAGATAATTATAGATAATCGTTAGATATTAATTAGGAAACACTACATAAAAAAAGGCTAACATTTTCTCAAATCTCATAGTGATCATTTTATTTTTGCACCATTCTTATTGGTGTCATTGGAACCTAAAAAAAGTCACAAAGCGAAATAATAACTCATATATGAGCTATGGCAAAGCACAAAGGTCGGCACAATATGAAGGATTCTTTGGTTACGACGTGACTCTTTTACTACGAATTGCATTCTTATTTGGTATGCTATTATGTTTTAAAAAAATATTTCTATTTTGAAATTTCAATTTCTAAAACATTATATATTTTTCAATAATGATTATCTTTATAATGATGCAAGTGAAGATATTATCCTTAATTTAAAATTCACTTTAATCGGCTATCTAAAAATTTAAATGATTCTTTGGCCGATGAAACTTTATTTCAGTATGACTTTATTTTGAGTTTATCAATATCTCTAGCCACAGATTTTGAATTTTGAATACCCTACATATACAGATATTTTGTTATTTGAATCATTAAATATTAGATTAATTGATTGTTATTATATAACATTGCATATATTGTCTTAAAATTGTCAAGTAATGTTTTCTCGACACCATACTTGGCTTAACCTCAATGTAAATTGTAATGACCCGACTTGTCGTTTTAAGAATTTAAGCCTCGTTTGGCGGCATAAGACCCTGAGCAGCTTCTTATTATGAGTATTGACTTGCGTGCGTGGTTGAATTCAGCTACCGGATGATTTAGAGTGATTTGGGACACTTGATCCCCAAAACAGAAGCTTAAGTCTTAGGATTTTTATCGTAGTTGGAATTGTATGAACACGACTCCGGAATAAAATTTTGATGATGTCAATAGCTCCGTATGGTGATTTTGGATTTAGTAGTATGCCCGAAAAATTATTTGGAGATCCGTAGTGGAAATAAGCTTGAAATGGCGAAAGTTGAATTTTGAAAAGATTGACCGGGGGTTGACTTTTCGATATCGGGGTCAAAATTTGATTTTGGAAATTTGAATAGATTCGTTATGTCATTTATGACTTGTGTGCAAAATTTGAAGTCATTCCGGATTGATTTGATATGTTTCGACACAAGATATAGAATTTGAAAGTTCAAAGTTCATAGTTCATAGATTTTGATTTGAAGTGTGATTCGTCGTTTCGATGTTGTTTGATATGCTTTGAGGCCTCGAGTAGGTCCGTGTTATGTTATGGAACGTGTTAGTATATTTGGATTTGGAGGAGCTGAAGCAGCTGGGCATCTAGTGTGATCGCACCTGCGCGAAAAAGGGCCGCATATGCGAGCTCGCGGATGTGAGGAATTAGTCACGGAAGTGGAAAATGCATGGGCTGGCCAGACACCGCGGGTGCGAAAAATATTACCGCGGATGCGAAGCCGCAGGTGCAAAAAATATTACCGCGGCTGCGAAGACCGCAGGCGCGAAGAAATCATCACGGGTGCGAAGACCGCAGGCGCGAAGAAATCATCGCGGGTGTGAAGACCGCAGACGCGAAAAAATCATCGCTAGTGCAAAGACCGCAGGTGCGAAGAAATCACCGCGGGTGCGAAGACTGCAGGTGCGAAGAAATCACTCCTGGTGCGAAAATCCTGGACAGAATGTTAAAAACAAAGGGGTTCCGAGTTTTGCCATTTTTGGGCCTTAAAGCACGGTTTTTGGGGTGATTTTGAGAGAGAATTCAAGGGAAACTTAAGGTAAATCACTTGTGATCATTTCTACTCCATAATATTGAATTATCATCGACTAATCCGACTAGATTACATGTTTTTGATGTGTAAATCAGGGGTTTGAACTTAGGGATTTGAAAATAAGATTTGAAGATTTGGAGGTCGAGTTGAGGTCGGATTTTGGTAAAATTGGTATGATTAGACTCGTGGTTGAATAGGATTTTGTATTTTGTAACTTTTGTCGGGTTCCGAGATGTGGGCTCCACGGACGATTTTTGAGCTAATTTCGGATTTTTGTTGGAAAATTAATATTTTCTTATGGAATTAATTTCAATAAATTTTATTGACTGAATCGAATTATTTGTGGTTAGATTCGAGGTGTTTGGAGGTCAATTCAAGCAAGAAGGCGATTATGGAATATTGGCATAACTTCAAAAAGGTAAGTATCTTGCCTAACTTCGAGTGGGGAATTTCCCCTTAGGCATTGAGTCTTACGTGGAAATTGTGTAATTGAAAACCATGTACGTGAGGTGATGAGTACGTACTTGGTTTATATGTGCAAACTATATCTGTTGAAATTCGTAGACACCCTTAAGTATTAAGTTGGAAAATTGTTGTAACTTATTAAATCCTCTATTTGTCATGCCTAGATCCTTGCTTGTTGAACTTGTTTTTCTTTGATGATTTGGTGTGATTGCCACCTTGAATTTATGTGAAATATTATTTTGTTGAGTTGTTCATTCCCGGATATTTTTGCTAAGATTTTGTGCACATTATGGTCGAGTCATGGGCTCCTTATTGTGGAAAAATGATGTATTGTTGATTTATGTGGCAAGTTGAAATATTTGAGCACTCGATGTGCAATTTGTGATATGTTGTAAAATTTGAGCACTTGATGAGCCATTTTGTGATGTGTGAGCACTTGATATGTAGTTGTTGAAATCATATTTACTTTGGGGCTACGGAACGGTATTCCGGGAGATCCCCCTGCCCTGCATATTTACTTTGGGACTACAGAACGGTATTTCGGGAGATCCCCCTGCCCTGCATATTTACTTTGGGACTACGGAACGGTATTCCGGGAGATCCTCTTGCCCTGCATATTTACTTTGGTACTACGGAACGGTATTCCGGGAGATCCCCCATGCCTTGCATATTTACTTTTGGGACAACGAGGCGGTACCTCGGGAGATCCCCCATGTCATGCATATTTACTTTTGGGACTACGAGGCGGTACCTTGGGAGTGCCCTTTTCTTGATATTTTTCTATGGATGCACTTGCCTTTGGTTATTTTGTTTTCCGTGATAAGTAAATTCTTGTGTTCTTCCGTAATGTATTATTTAATTTTATTATGTGTTTTGTATTCCTTGTTGTATTGTATTTTCTTTGGCTCTTTGTACAAGACTCTGCAGTTTTATGTTTATGGTTTTTACTGTCTTTCGAGAATTGAGTTGTTTCGAATAAAAGAAATTGCTATTATATTTTAATTTAATAAATTTTACCTCCTAATTAGTAGTCATCGGATGCTTCATTTGAATTGAAATGTTATTTTTTTCACCCAAATGATTTCTAAAATAAATTCATTCCTTTGTTGATTTCTTACTTGATTTAAAGATTTTAACCTTACTTTAGTAAAAATAAATTGATCTTACGGATCTTATATACATTGATATTTTGGCACGTGAGTTGTCCATGCGATGGTGATAGAAATATGGGCACGAGGTGCCGTGAAAAATATGAAAGTGGGCTGAGACCTGTAATTCTTATGATTGTGAAATGAGGTGTCACATGGTGACTTTTACTTGAAAATTTATTTACTGGAAAGTATTATATCCTGAATATTATTATTTGAAAAATATATAGGTGAAAGAATTTATATTTGAAGGACTTGATTAATTGATTGTACTTGTGTCCTGTAACGACCCGGCCGGTTGTTTTGAGAGTTAGAGCCCCGAACCCCTATTAACTGCTTTTCCCATATCTATTTTTGCTATTGTGACTTGCCGGGATGATTGGTTTTGAATTTCGGAGTATTTTGGGACACTTAGTCCCTAAATGAGAGTTTAAGTCTTAGAATTTGGACCGTAGTTGGAACTGTGTGAAGACGGATCTGGAATGGAATTCTGTCGACTCCGTTAGCTTCGTTGAGTGATTTTGAGCTTAGGAGTGCGTCCGGAATGTGTTTTAGAGGTCTGTACTAGATTTAGGCTTGAATTGGCGAAAGTTAGATTTTCGGTGATTTCGACCAATAGTGAAATTTTTGAAAATGGTTGTAGGTTCATAGTGTCATTTGTGACCTGTGTGTAAAATTTGAGGTATTTCGGACAAGATTTGACGTGGTTCGGCGTCGTTGTAGAATTTGGAAGATTCTAAATTCTTAGGCTTGAATCCGTGCTTAATTCATGATTTTTGGTGTTGTTCGATGTGGTTTGAAGGCTCGACTAAGTTAGAATAGTGTTATAGGATTGGTTGGTAGGTTTTGTTGAGGTCCCGGGGGCCTCAGGTGTGTTTCAGATGCTTAACGGAATTAAATTGGACTTAGGAAAAAATCTGGTGCTTTTGCTAGTTCTGTTGTAATCGCACCTGCGCAAGGCTGCCCACAGGTGCGAGCAAATTGGCGCAGAAGCGGGAAAATGGAGGAGTGACAGGGGTCGCAGGTGTGAGGTTATTTCTGCATCTGCGATGCCCGCAGATGCGTTAGGGGTCTTCGCAGGTGCGCAAGGTCCGCAGAAGCAGAAAGGAATTCCGCAGGCGCGCACGCGCAGATGCGGCCATTTCATCACAGGTGCGAAGGCAGAGGGGGCAAGTGAATTGCGCATCTGCGCATAATTTCCGCACAAGCGCACCCGCAGGTGCGAGCCCAGGCTCCGCAAGTGCGGAAATACCTGGGCAGTGGTTAAAACCGAAGGGCTTCACGATTTTTGTCATTTTTGGACTTTGCAACTCAGTTTAGGGCGATTTTTTAGAGCAGTTTCGAGAGATTTCTTGAGGTAAGTCCCTTGTGCTTATTTTTGATCAATAATCTTGCTTCCCCATGTATTTTCCCACCTAGTTAGTGTGTATTTAAGGTGAAAATTAGGAATTGGAGGCTAGGGATTTGGAAGTTTGATTTGTGGATTTGGAGGACCATTTGGTGTCGGATTTTAGTAATTTTGATATGGTTAGACTCATGAGTGAACGTGCTTTTGTATTTTATTACTTTTACCCGATTCCGAGACCTGGGTCCCACGGGCGAATTTTGAGTTAATTTTGGAATTTTCGTTAAAATGTTGATTTCGTTAATTAGGTAAGTCTATTATTGTTGTAATTATGATATGTAATTGCTTTTGGCTAGATTTGTGCCATTCAGAGCCGAATATTTGTGGAAAGGGAATTCTTACGGATTGATTGAGCTTGACTCGAAGTAAGTGGCTTGCCTAACTTTGTTGGGGGGGGGGGGGGGAGGGGGGAATCCCCTTAAGATTTGGAACTATTGTGATATGTGAGCGCCGTGTACGTGAGGTGACGAGTACGTACACGGGCTAGTTGTGAAAAACCTAATTTTTTCTTACTAAGCAGCAACATGTTTTCCTATTATTTTGAGTCCATTTTAATGAGTACTAATCTATTTTCATTCTTAATTGAGTTATTCCAATATGTGTAGCTATCATGTTTAGTCTAATACAACATGTCTATGTGTCTTAATTGTTTATGTGAATTATGTGCAACATGCTTAGTGAATTTCATGTTTCTTCTCTGACTGGTACTTAGTCTAAATTGTAAGAATTTCGTGATGTAGTTGTATTTCTATCATTCGCGCTGTATATTTACTTTGGGACTACGGAACGGTATTCCGGGAGATCCCCTTGTACTGCATATTTACTTTGGGACTACGAAACGGTATTCCGGGAGATCCCCCTCTCTTGCATATTTACTTTGGGACTACGAAACGGTATTCTGGGAGATCCCCCTGCACATTTACTTTGGGACTATGGAACGGTATTCCGGGAGATCCCCCTGCATATTTACTTTGGGACTACGGAATGGTATTCCGAGAGATCCCCCTGCATATTTATGTTTGGGACTACGAGACGGTATCTCGGGAGATCCCCTGTTGTGTTTCTGTGTACTAAGTTGTTACCTTTTATTATTTCATTGTTGATATTAG
Source organism: Nicotiana tabacum (assembly GCF_000715075.1). Lineage (NCBI taxonomy): Eukaryota > Viridiplantae > Streptophyta > Magnoliopsida > Solanales > Solanaceae > Nicotiana > Nicotiana tabacum. Next base: position 15,020,248 of record NC_134102.1, on the reverse strand, counting down.
CCTTTATTTTATTGCGGTATTACACTCTATATTGTCTTATTATATATTTAGCATTAGGGCCTTGACCTGACCTCGTCACTACTCAACCGAGGTTAGGCTTGGCACTTATTGGGTACCGATTGTGGTGTACTCATGCTACTCTCTGCATATATTTTTCGTGTGCCGATCCAGGTGCATCTTATCAGCCGCACTATCAGTGAGCCAGGACAGCTTTGGAGACTTCAAGGTATATCTGCCGCGTCCGCAGACCTTGGAGTCCCCTTCTACTCTTTCTCATGTCCATTATCTTCTGTATTCTTCCTTTTTAGATTTTGATGTATAGAGACACTAGATTTTTCCTTCTGTAGTTTGTGATTCACGATGTTCCGGATTTTGGGATTTGTTGTTTATTTTTGAATAGTTGGTTAAATTTTTATTTTTATTTCATTATTCCGAAAAAACTGTTAGGCTTACCTAGTTTTAGAGACTAGGTATCGTCACGACGTCACACGGAGGGGAAATTGGGTCGTGACAAGTTGGTATCGGAGCTCTAGGTTCGTAGGTGTCGTGAGTCACAAACCGGTTTATTAGAGTGTCACGGATCGGTACGAAGACGTCTGACTTATCTTCGGGAGGCTATGGAACTGTTAGGAAAAATTTCACTACTTTAATTCCTTGTCGTGCGAAAATTGTTGACTTCAGAGATTCTAAATTTCTGTATTCTATTCTCTCACAAATGGTGAGGACACGTACAAGCGTATCTGATGAACATGCACCCGCTCCCCCTGCTAGAGCCGCAAGAGGCCGGGGCCGGGGTAGAGGCCGAGGACGTCCACGTGGTGCAGCCAGAGCACCCTCACGAGCTGCTACAGAAGAGCCCCCAGTAGCTCAAGCTGGAGGGCAGACACCTGAGATACATGTTGTTGCACCAGCCCTCCAGGAGACTCTAGCCCAGTTTCTGAGGATGTTCAGTACCTTAGCTCAGGCTGGATTGATTCCACTTGCTCCTGCCACATCTCAGAATGGGGGAGGAGCACAGACTCCCCTCGTTGGTACTCCAGAGCAGCGGGTTCAGGTCGACCAGGTTCCAGAGATTGTACCAATGCAGTCGGTAGCTCCAGCTCAGCCCGAGGTTAGGGTAGCAGCTTCTGAGGCGGAGCAGCTAGACTTGAGAGGTAGAAGAAGTACCACCCACCTACTTTCAAAGGATTGGCTACAGATGATTCTCAGGATTTTCTAGAGGAATTTCATCGTATTCTCCATACTATGGGTGTAGTAGAGACGAGCGGGGTTTCTTTTACCACATTCCAACTTAAAGGAGCAACCTATCAGTGGTGGCGTGCTTATGAGTTGGGTAGTCCGGCTGAGGCAGCTTCACTTACATGGACTCAGTTCTCGGGCATATTTTTGAGAGAGTATGTCCCTCAGAGCCTTAGGGACTCATGGCGCGCAGAGTTTGAGCAGCTGCGTCAGGATGCTATGATTGTGTCAGAGTATGCAGTTCGCTTCAGTGATTTGGACCGACATGCACCGGACTTAGTTGCCACAGTTCGAGAGAGGGTTCGACGGTTTATTGAGGGTCTCCATCCCAGCATCCGGAGTAGTATGGCCAGGGAATTGGAGATGGATATTTCTTATCAGCAGGTTGTGGGTATTGCCAGGAGATTCAAGGGCATGCTTGCCCGGGATAGAGAGGAGAGGGAGGCCAAAAGGTCTCGAGAGGCTGGTTATTATTCTGGAGCTCGTGCCCTAGCAGCTCGCCATGGTAGGGGTTTTGTGAGTCGCCCCGTTCATTCAGCTCTTCCAGCCAACAGCGGTGTTCCAGCTCCTTCTAGACCCCAGGAGCCTTATTATGCACCGCCAGTATACAGTGTGCCTCCTGCACGGGATGTTCCTAGCGTCCAGTCCAACAGACTTGGCCCGAGCCAGTTATAGCAGCTACGCCCTCCCAAAGCTTGTTTTGAGTGTGGCGACACTCACCACATGGTGAGGGATTGCCCCAGGATTAGGAAGGGTGCACCTCCTCAGACCTTTCAGCCACAGAGTGCTCCACCGGGTCTTTAGGTTATGATTACAGCACCAGCTGCCACCCCACCTGCTCAACCAGCTCGAGGTGGAGGTCGGGGAGGTAGAGGTCGCCCTAGAGGGGGAGGCCAGACCAGATATTACGCACTTCCTGCTCGTACAGAGGCAGTTGCTTTTGATTCTATTATTACAGGTATTGTTTCGGTCTGTCATAGAGATGCGTCGGTATTATTTGACCCAGGCTCTACATATTCTTATGTGTCCTCTTATTTTGCTAAGTATTTGGGCATATCTCGGGATTCTTTGAGTTCCCCTATTTATGTATCCATTCATGTGAGAGATTCTCTTGTTGTGGACCGCGTGTATCGATCGAGTTGGGGTGGTTGCTTATGAGATTGCCTTGCCTCCCAGTCTAGCAGGAGTTCATCTTGTATTCTATGTTTCTATGCTCCGAAAGTATCACGACAATCTGTCCCATGTGTTGGATTTCAGCTCAGTTCAATTGGACAAGGATCTATCCTATGTTGAGGAGCTAGTGGATATTTTAGACAGGCAGGTCAGAAAGCTAAGATCAAAGAACATTGCTTCCGTGAAGGTTCATTGGAGGGGACAGTCGGTCGAGGAGGCGACTTGGGAGACCGAGCATGATATGCGCAGCCATTATCCTCATCTTTTCACCACTTCAGGTATATCTCTATGCTCATTCTAGGACGAACAATTGTTTTAAGAGGGGGAGAATGTAACGACATGGCCGGTCGTTTTGAGAGTTAGAGCCCCTGTAGTAGATTTAGGCTTGAATTGGCGAAAGTTAGATTTTCGGCGATTTCGACTGATAGTGGAAATTTTGATATCGAGCTCGGAATGGATTTCCGAAAGTGGATGTAGGTTCGTAGTGTCATTTGTGACCTGTGTGTAAAATTTGAGGTAATTCAGACTAGATTTGACGTGGTTTGACGTCGTTTGCAGAATTTGGAAAATTCTAAGTTCTAGGGCTTGAATCCGTGCTTGATTCATGATTTTTGGTATTGTTCTATGTAGTTTGAAGGCTCGAATAAGTTTGTATGGGTTTATAGGATTGGTTGGTAAGTTTGGTTGAGGTCCTGGGGGCCTCGGGTGTGTTTTGGATGCTTAACAAAATGAAATTGGACTTAGGAAAATCTTGTGCTTTTGTTGGTTCTGCTGTAATCGCAATTGCGCAAAGCTGCCCGCAGGTGCGAGCAAATTGGTGCAGAAGAGGGAAAATGGAGGAGTGCCATGGGTCACAGGTGCGAGGTGATTTCCGCATCTGTGATGCCCGCATATGCGTTACGGGTGTTCGCAGGTGCGCAAGGCCCGCAGAAGCGGAAGGGAATTCCGCAGGCGCGCACGCGCAGATGCGGCCCTTTCATCGCAGGTGCGAAGGAAGAGGGGGCAAGTGAATTGCGCATATGTGCACAATTTCCGCACAAGCGCACCCGCAGGTGCGAGCCCAGGCTCTGCAGGTGCGGAAATACCTGGGCAGTGGTTAAAACTGAAGGGCTTCGCGATTTTTGTCATTTTTGGACTTTGCAACTCGGTTTAGGGCGATTTTTGAGAGCATTTTTGAGAGATTTCTTGAGGTAAGTCCCTTGTGCTTATTTTTGATCAATAATCTTGCTTCCCCATATATTTTCCCACCTAGTTAGTGTGTATTTAAGGTGGAAATTAGGAATTGGAGGCTAGGGATTTGGAAGTTTGATTTGTGGATTTGGAGGACCATTTGGTGTCGGATTTTAGTAATTTTGATATGGTTAGACTCGTGAGTGAACGGGCTTTTGTATTTTATGAATTTTACCCGATTCCGAGACATGGGTCCCACGGGCGAATTTTGAGTTAATTTTGGAATTTTCGTTAAAATGTTGATTTCGTTAATTAGATGAGTCTATTATTGTTGTAATTATGATATGCAATTGCTTTTGGCTAGATTTGGGCCATTCAGAGCCGGATATTCGTGGAAAGGGCATTCTTACGGATTGATTTGGCTTGACTCGAGGTAAGTGGCTTGCCTAACTTTGTGTGGGGGAAATCCCCTTAAGATTTGGAACTATTGTGTTATGTGAGCGCCGTGTACGTGAGGTGACGAGTACGTACACGGGCTAGTTGTGGTAAAACCCGATTTTCTTACCGAGCAGCAACATGTTTTCCTGTTATTTTGAGTTATACCATTTTAATGAGTACTAATCTATTTTCATTCTTAATTGAGTTATTCCAATATGTGTAACTATCATGTTTAGTCTAATACAACATGTCTACGTGTCTTAATTGTTTATGTGAATTATGTGCAGCATGCTTAGTGATTTTCCTGCTTCTTCCCTCACTGGTACTTAGTCTGAATTGTAAGAATTTCGTGATGTAGTTGTATTTCTATCATTCGCGCTGCATATTTACTTTGGGACTATGGAACGGTATTTCGGGAGATCCTCCTGTACTGCATATTTACTTTGGGACTATAGAACAGTATTCCGGGAGATCCCCCTGTCTTGCATATTTACTTTGGGACTACGGAACGGTATTTCAGGAGATTCCCCTGCACATTTACTTTGGGACTACGGAACGGTATTCCGGGAGATCCCCCTACTCATTTACGTTTGGGACTACGAGACGATATCTCGGGAGATCCCATGTTGTGTTTCTGTGTACTGAGTTGTTACCTTCTATGATTTCATTGTTGGTAAATTTCAACCTTTATTTTATTTCGGTATTACACTCTATATTGTTTTATTATATTTCTACCAGTAGAGCCCTGACCCGACCTCATCATTACTCGACCGAGGTTAGGCTTGGCACTTACTGGGTACCGATTGTGGTGTACTCATGCTACTCTTTGCACATGTTTTTCGTGTGCAGATCCAGGTGCATCTTATCAGACCTTATACCTCGAAGTCTACTCGTACAATTAGTTTACTGATGCCTGGTCTGATAAGATGTACTTGGATCTGCACAAAAAGATGTGCAGAAGCGTAGTATGAGTACACTACAGTGGTACCTAGTAAGTGCCAAGACTAACTTCGGTAGAGTAGTGACGAGGTCAGGTAAGGCCCTACTAGAAAATAAATAATAGTATGGTAAAATGTTTAACAATATAATAGAAAAAATGACATTGGGAATGAATCAAGTAGTACGTCACATTTAATTACACAAATAATGGCAATTAATATCTCGTGGAAACAACACAAAATTTCCTTTCAACTTAAAAAAAAATATCACAACAAATAATCAAAGGCAACTGTGGCCATAAATCAATATCAACAAGGGCACTCCCGATATACCGCCTCGTAGTCCCAAATCATAAATAAATTCACAATATCTCATTTTCTTATATCACCGCGGGCGCATGACTTCTAGTAGTTCCCCCTACTAGCCACGCGTATCAAGCCACCATTATCTCACCGCATGTGTTTCAATACCCAGACCGTATACCACCGCATGCGTATCAATATCACAATATATCATAATTTACACCTTAAGTGCTCAAATAATTTAACTTGCCAAAATAATTCAACAACAATATTTTTTCACAATAAAGAGCTCACGGCTCATCCCAAAATAAATTATCAATAATATTTTTTTCACAATAAAGAGCTCACAGCTCCATCATAATGAGTACGAAAATCTTACAAAAATATTCAGAAAAATAATATTTCAAAATCTTTAATACGTTGCTTCAATATCAAATTTAAAAATATCAAATACTTCATATAATAATATTTAATTTAAAGAAAATCAACCTTCAAATAATACACAGAATAAAAGAAACCAAGTTTCAACTAAACAGGTAAAACAATTAGTAGAAAAATGTCAAACAAATTTAAGGTATATATTTCATATCAATGATCAGACAAGGTGGGTTGAAACTTGGTTGCTCTGATGGTAAAAGAAACCCAGTATGATCAGACAAGGCGGGTTGCCCTGATGGTAAGCACCCTCCACTTCCAACCAAGAGGTTGTGAGATCGAGTTACCCCAAGAGCAAGGATGGGGAGTTCTTGGAGGGAAGGATGACGAGGGTCATTTGGAAACAGCCTCTCTACCCAGGGTAGGGGTAAGGTCTGCGTACACACTACCCTCCCCAGACCCCATTAGTGGGATTATACTGGGTTATTGTTGTTGTTGTTGTATTTCATATCAATGATGAAGAATATATCAAGATAAAATAGTTTAATAAATGTGCAACAGTGATCTACACAATTTAAAAATATAATCATTCACATTTAGCCTGTGTACACACTCGTCACCTCATGTACACGACTTTTAACACATTTCAATAATCACAGCAACACCAATCCTAGGGAAAATTTTCCCCACACAAGGTTAGACAAGTCACTTACCTCGACTTGCTCTAATTTAACCAAGTATTGTGCTTTTTCCTCAAATTTCCGACTCCGGTCGACTCGTATCTAGTCATAATTAATTCGATACAGTCAACAAAATTTATAGGAATCAATTTCATAAGAAAATACTACATTTTTCAATAAAATCTGAAATTAGCTCAAAAATCACATCTCGGAATCCGGCGAAACTCACAAAATCTGACAACCCATTCAATTACGAGTCAAACCATACCAGTTTCACTCAAATCCGACTCCGGGTCGATATCGAAATTTCAAAACATCGTTTCTATGAGATTTCTAAAAGTTTCTCAAATTTCTATCTCAAAAATTAAATGGTGAAAACAATGATATATTCGTGTATGTTGACCAAATCCGAGTTAGAATCACTTACCCCAATATTTTTCCTTGAAAATATATCAAAATCGCCTCTCCTCAAGCTCCAATTCGTCAAAAATGGCAAATGGGACGAAGTCTCCTATTTTTATAACTTATAGGGAGTCCGGTTTTGATAGGGAGCCCGATTTTGATAGGGAGCCCGATTTTGACAGGAGTCTGATTTTGACAGGGAGCCCGATTTTGGCAGCATTTCCAGCAGAAAAATTACAGCAGCTAAATCTCACTTTTGATCCGTTAACCATCAGAAACTCACCCGTGGCCCTCGGGACCTCAACCCAATACACCAACAAGTCCTAAAATATTATACGGACCTATTTGAAACCTCAAATCAAATCAAACAATGCTAAAATCACAAATCACATCCCAATTCAAGCTTAATGAAACTCAAGAATTTCCAACTTCTACATTCGATGTCGAAACCTATAAAATCAAGTCTGATTGACCTCAAATTTTTCACACAAGTCATAAATGACATAACGAAGCTGTAAACAATTTCAGAACTAGATTCTGACCCCGATATCAAAAAGTCAACTCCTCGGTCAAACTTCCAAACTTAAATTCCTATTTTAGCCATTTCAAGCCTAATTTCACTACGGACTTCCAAATAAATTTTGATCACGCTCCTAAGTCCAAAATCACCATACGGAGCTGTTGAAATCATTAAAATTCTATTCCGGGGTCGTTTGCACATAATTCGATATCCGGTCACTATTTGAACTTAAAGTTTTAATTTTTTTATCAAAATTCCATATCTCGGGCTAGGGACCTCGGAATTTGATTTCGGGCATACACCCAAGTCCCAAATCACGATACAGATCTACCGGAACTGTCAAAACACTAATCCGAGTCTGTTTGCTCAAAATGTTGACCAAAGTCAACTCAGTTAAGTTTTAAAGCTCTAATTCACATTTTAATCCATTTTTCACCTAAAAACTTTTCGAAAATTTTTACGGAATGTGCACGCAAGTCGAGGAATGATAAATAGTACTTTTCGAGGTCTTAGAATACAAAATTAATTATTAAATTTAAAGATGACATTTTGGGTCATCACATTCTTCACCTCTAAAACAAACGTTCGTCCTCGAACGGAGTTAGAAAAAGTACCTGAGCTGGTGAATAGGTGTGGATAACAGCTGCGCATATTATGCTCGGTCTCCCAAGTCGCCTCTTCGATCGGATGACCCTTCTGCTAAACCTTCAGGGAAGCAATATTCTTTGACCTCAACTTTCGAACCTGCCTATCTAAAATAGCCACTGGTTCCTCAAAATAAGATAGATCCTTGTCCAACTGAACCGAACTGAAGTCTAACACATGAGACTGATTGCCATGATATTTTCGAAGCATAGAAACATGGAATATCGAATGAACTGTAGAGAGACTAGGTGGTAGTGCAAATCTGTAAGCCACCTCTCCAACTCTCTTAAGAATCTCAAAAGGTCCAATATACCTAGGGCTCAACTTGCCCTTCTTCCCGAACCTCATCACACCCTTCATAGGTGAAATCCGGAGCAATACCCGCTCACCAACCATGAATGCAACATCACAAACCTTCTGATCTGCATAACTCTTCTATCTAGATTGGGCTATATGAATTCGATCCTGAATCAACTTAACCTTTTACAAGGCATCATGAACCAAGTCTGTACCCAATAGTCTAGCCTCCCGATTCGAACCAACCCACCGGAGACGGGTACCGCCTACCATACAAGGCATCATATGGAGCCATCTGAATGCTTGATTGGTAACTGTTGTTGTAAGCAAACTCCGCAAGTGGTAAGAACTGATCCCAAGCACCCCCAAAATCTATCACACACGCACGAAGCATATCCTCCAGTATCTGAATAGTGTGTTCGGACTGCCCGTCCGTCTAAGGGTGAAATGTTGTACTCAACTCTACCCAAGTACCCAACTCACACTGTACTGCCCTCCAGAACTGTGATGTAAACTGTGTACCCCGGTTAGAGATGATAAATCCCGGTATGCCATGAAGTTTGACAATCTCGCGAATATATACCTCAGCCAGCTGCTCTGAAGAGTAAGTAGTAATCACAGGAATGAAATGAGCTAACTTGGTCAATCTATCCACAATCACCCAAACTGTATCGAACTTCTTCTAAGTACATGGGAGCCTAACAACGAAATCTATAGTGATCTGCTCCTGTTTCCATTCTGGAATCTCTAACTTCTGAAGCAATCCACCCGGTCGATGATGCTCATATTTCACCTGTTGACAATTTAGACACCGAGCTACATGCTCCACTATGTCTTTCTTCATCCGCCTCCACTAATAGTGTTGTCTCAAGTCCTGATACATCTTTGCAGCACCCGGATGAATGGAGTACCGCGAACTGTGAGCCTCCTGGAGAATCAACTCACGCAAGCCATCTACATTGGGTACACATAGCCTGCCCTACGTCCGTAATACACTGTCATCTCCAATAGTGACTTCCTTGGCATCACCGTGTTGAACTGTATCTTTAAGGACAAGCAAATGGGGGTCATCATACTGACGCTCCCTGATACGATTATAAATAGAAGACTGAGAAACCACACAAGCCAAAACTCGACTCGACTCGAAAACATCCAATCTGACAAACTGGTTGGCCAATGCCTGAACATTCAAGGCTAAAGGTCTCTCTGTTACCGGTAAATATGCTAAGCTGCCCAAACTTTTTGCCTTACGACTCAAGGCATCGGCCACTACATTGGCCTTCCCAGGATGATAGAGAATGGTGATATCATAATCCTTAAGCAACTCCAACCACCTCCGCTGTCGCAAATTAAGATCATTCTATTTAAACAGATGATGTAGACTTCAGTGATCGGTGTAGACCTCGCAATGGACACCGTACAAATAGTGCCGCCAAATCTTCAAGGCATGAACAATAGCTGCTAACTCAAGGTCATGTATAGGATAATTCTTATCATGCACCTTTAACTGTCTAGACGCGTAGGCAATCACCCTACCGTCTTGCATCAACACTATGCCGAGACCAATACATGATGCATCACAATACACAGTATAATCCCCTGAACCTGTAGGCAATACCAATACTGGGGCTATAGTCAAAGTTGTCTTGAGCTTTTGGAAGCTTTCCTCACATTCCTCGGTCCACCTGAACGGAGCACCCTTCTGGGTCAATTTGGCCATAGATGCAGAAATAGAAGTGAAACCCTTTACAAATCGGCGATAATACCCTGCCAAACCAAGAAAACTCCGAATTTCCGTAACTGAGGACGGTCTGGACCAACTATGTACTACTTCAATCTTCTTCGGATCTAGCTTGATTCCCTCGCACGAAACTATATGACCTAAAAAACCCACTGAATCAAGCCAGAATTCACACTTTAAATTTTTTGCATATAACTTCGTTTCTCTCAAAATCTAAAGCACGGTCCTCAGGTGTTGTTCATGATCTTCCCGACTTCGGGAATACACCAGAATATCGTCGATAAACACAATGACGAAAGAATCAAGATAGGGCTAAAATACACTATTCATTAAGTGCATAAATATTGATGGGGCATTGGTTAGCCCAAAAGACATCACAAGGAACTCGTAATGACCGTACCGAGACCTGAAAGCGGTCTTCGGGATATCTAGCTCCCGAATCTTCAACTGATGATAGCCTGAACGTAAGTCGATCTTAGAGAATACTCTGGCACCCCGAAGCTGATCAAATAGATCATCAATATGTGGCAATGGATACATGTTCTTCACTGTAGCCTTGTTCAACTGGCGGTAATTAATACACATCCTCATAGAACCGTCGTTCTTCTTCACAAATAAGATAGGAGCACCCCAAGATGATACACTAGGCCGAATGAAACCCTTATCAAGCAACTCTTGTAACTGTTCTTTTAATTCTTTCAACTCTGCTGGGGCCATACGATATGGTGGAACAGAAATGGGCTGAGTACCCAGTAATAAATCAATGCCAAAATCAATATCCCTGTCGAGTGGCATACCCAGAAGATCTGCTGGAAATACATCAAAAAAATCCCTTACTACAGGAACTGACTCCACAATAGGAATATCAATACTAACATCTCTCACATAGGCCAGATACGCATCATACCCCTTCTTAACCATTCGTTGAGCTTTAAGAAATGAAACAACCCTGCTAGGAACATGATTCGAAGTACCTCTCCTCTCTAGCCGTGGTAGACCTGGCATAGCCAACGTCACCGTCTTGGCGTAGCAATCAAGAATAGTATGATAGGACGACAACCAGTCCATGCCCAAAATAATATTGAAATCCACCATATTGAGTAGTAATAAATCAGTTCTAGTCTCAAAACCACTGATAACAATTAAATACGACCGATACACACGGTCCACAATAATAGATTCACCCACAGGTGTAGATACATAAATAGAAGAACTCAAGGACTCACGTGATACGCCCAAATACGGGGCAAAATAAGAATATGTGGAGCCTAGATCAAATAAGATTGATTCACCTCTATGACATATCAGAATAATACGTGTGATAATAGAATCGGATGCAACGGCCTCTGTCCTAACAGGAAGGGCATAATATCTGGCATGGCCTCCCCCTCTAGGGAGACCTCTACCTGTCCGACCTCCACCTCTGGCTGGTTGTGCAGGTGGAGTGGCAATTGGTGCAGTAATCATGGCCTAAGAAGCCTAAGGGCCCTATGGAATAGGTGGGGCATGAGAAATATATGGAGGTGCACCCCTCCTAAATCTGGGGCAATCCCTCATGATATGGCGAGTGTCACCACACTCAAAACAAGCCCTCGGAGGATGTGGCTGCTGGGACTGGCCCGGGCCTGATCGACTAGACTGCCCGCTGAAAGCACCCCGTACATGAGGTACAGTAGACATTGGCGGTGCATAATATGGAACCTGAGGTCTGGGAGTAGCCGGAATACCACTAGAATCTCGAAGTGCTTAGTGAATAGGATGACTCACATAACCTCTACCATGACGGGCTGTAACTGGGGAACGAGAATTATTATATATGCCAGAATCTCGGGGTCTCTTATCTTCCCTCTCTTCCCTCTTTTGGACCCGCATACCTTCTAATCTCCTAGCAATTGACACCACATGTTGGTATGTGATGTCCATCTCTAGCTCTCAGGCCATACTGTATCTGATATTAGGGTGGATACCCTCAATAAATCTGCGAACCCGCTCTCGAACAATAGCAACTAGGGCTGGTGCATGTCTCGCCAAATCACTTAATCAGACCGCATACACTGACACAATCATAGAACCCTGGCACAACTGCTCAAACTCTGCACGCCATGCATCTCTAAGACTTTGAGGAACATACTCCCTTAAGAACATATCTGAAAATTGAGTCCAAGTGAGTGAAGATGCCTCAGCGGGACTATCTAACTCATATGCCTGCCACCACTGGTAGGCTGCTCCTCTAAACTGGAATGTCGTGAAAGAAACCCCACTGGAATCCACAATACCCATAGTACGAAGGATACGGTGACATTCCTCAAGAAAACCCTGAGCATCCTCTGAAGCTAAACCGCTGAAAGTGGGAGGGTGGTAATTCTTGTACCTTTCGAGCCTGAGATGCTCCCCCTCTAAAACTGTTGTCCTAATCTCACGCCGAACTGGGACAACTGTCTGCACTAGTATAACCTCTAGGGCATGGTCAACTTGGGCCCGTGGCTCTGAAGTACGGGCGGCGGGAGTCTGTGCTCCTCCCCCGGCCTAAGATGTGACAAGAGCAAGTGAAATTAACCCTGCCTGAGCTAAAGTGCCAAACATACTCAAAACCTAGGCAAGAGTCTCCCGAAGTGTAGGAGTAGTAATAGGCGTCTCAGGTGCCTGCTCTCCAACTGGAGCTACTGGTGGCTCTGGTGCAGCAGCTCGTGTAGGTGCCCTAACTGCACCACGTGGTCTCCCTCAGCCTCTGGCTCGACCTCTGCCCCGGCCCAGGCCTCTTGCGGCTCCAATAGGGGGCGCGGGTGTCTGATCATCGGATCCAGTTATGCGTGTCCTCACCATCTGTAAGAGAATAGAAAGATAATTGTTTAGAACTTTGAAATCAACAAAGGCGCACGATAAAGAAATCAAAGAAGTGAATATTTTCCTAACAGTTCCATAGCTTCCTGAAGATAAGTACTGACGTCTCCGTACCGATCCGCAAGACTCTACTAAACTTGCTTGTGACTCATAACACCTATGAACCTAGTGCTCTCATACCAACTTGTCACGACCCCAAATTCCCTCTGTAGGATGTCGTGATGGCACCTAGTCGCTAATACTAGGTAAGCCTATCAATGCGGAATAATAATAAATATCCGAAATAAATAAACTACAATTCAAATAATTTTAACTCCCAAAACCCGGTAGAAATAAGTCATAAGCTTCTAAGAATTTATTCTCCATGTCTCTATACATCAGAGTCTAAAACAAATAATGGAGACAACATAGTAAGATAGAAGGGGACTCCAGAGTCTGCGGACGCTGGCAGATATACCTCAAAGTCTCCTCGTACAGTTAGTTTACTGATACCTCGTATGATAAGATGTACCTGGATCTGCACAAAAAGATGTGCAGAAATGTAGTATAAGTACACTACAGTGGTACCCAGTAAGTGCCAAGACTAACCTCGGTAGAGTAGTGACGAGGTCAGATCAAGCCCTACTCGAAAATAAATAATGGCATGGTAAAATGTTTAACAATATAATAGATAAAATGACAATGGAAATGAATCAAGTAGTATGCCACATTTAATTACACCAAATAATGGCAATTAATATCTCGTGGAAACAAAATAAAATTTCCTTTCAACTTAAAAAAAATATCACAACAAATAATCAAAGGCAACTGCGGCCATAAATCAATATCAACAAGGGAACTCCCGAGGTACCGCCTCGTAGTCCCAAATCATAAAAAAATTCACAATATCTCATTTTCTTATCTCACTGCGGGAGCCTTCACAATTTATTTGAAAGAAAATATTTTTTTCGAAATAGCATCCCGCGTTTTAGCCATCCTTATCACACCGCATGACTTCTAGTAGTTCCTCCTACTAGCCACGCGTATCAAGAGACACTTATCTCACCGCATTCGTTTCAATACTCAGACCTTATACTACCTCATGCGTATCAATATCACAATATATCATAATTTGCACCTCAAGTGCTCAAATAATTTAACTTGCCAAAATAATTCAACAACAATATTTTTCCACAATAAAGAGGTCAGGGCTCATGCCAAAATAAATCATCAATAATATTTTTTCACAATAAAGAGCTCACGCTCCATCATAATGAGTACAAAAATCTTACAAAAATATTCAGGAATAAATAATTCAGGAAAATAATATTTTAAAATCTTTAATACGTTGCTTAAATATCAAATTTAAAAATGTCAAATACTTCATATTAATAATATTTAATTTAAAGAAAATCAACCTTCAAATAATGCACAGAATAAAAGAAACCAAGTTTCAACTAAACATGTAAAATAATTAGCAGAAAAAGGTCAAACAAATTTAAGGTATATATTTCATATCAATGATGAAAAATATAACAAGATAAAATAATTTAATAAATGTGCAAGAGTGATCTACACAATTTAAAAATATAATCTTTCACACTTAGCCCGAGTACACACTCGTCACCTCATGTACATGACTTTCAACACATTTCAATAATCACATCAATACCAATCCTAGGAAAATTTTCCCCCACACAAGGTTAGACAAGTCACTTACCTCGACTTGCTCCAATTTAACCAAGTACTATACTTTTTCATCGATTTTCTAACTCTGATCGACTCGTATCTAGTCATAATTAATTCGATACAGTCAACAAAAATTATAGGAATCAATTTCATAAGAAAATACTATATTTTTCAATAAAATCCGAAATTAGATCAAAAATCGCTAGTAGGGCCCACATCTCGGAATCCGGCGAAACTCACAAAATCCAACAACCCATTCAATTACAAGTCCAACCATACCAGTTTCACCCAAATCCGACTCAGAATCGACACCGAATTCTCAAAAATTTATTTCTATGAGATTTCTAAAAGTTTCTCAAATTTCTATCTCAAAACACTAATTAAATGGTGGAAAACAATGATATATTCGTGTATATTGACCAAATTCGAGTTAGAATTACTTACCCCAATATTTTTCCTTGAAAAAAAATCAAAATCGCCTTTCCTCAAGCTCTAATTCGTCAAAAATGGCAAATGGGACGAATTCCCGTGTTTTTATAACTTACATATCTGTCAGGGAGCCCGATTTTGACAGGGAGCCCGTTTTTGTCAGGGAGCCCGTTTTTGACAGGGAGTCCGAGGGAGCCCGATTTTGACAGGCAACCCGATTTTGACAGTATTTCTAGTAGAAAAATTACAGCAGCTTTTGGAGCAGCTAAGTCCCACTTTTGATCCGTTAACTATCTGAAACTCACCTAAGGCCCTCGGGACCTCAACCCAATATACCAATAAGTCCTAAAACATCATACGAGCTTATTTGAAACCTCAAATCAAATCAAACAATGTTAAAATCACAAATCACACCCCTATTCAAGCTTAATGAAACTCAAGAATTTCCAACTTCTACATTCGATGTCGAAACCTATCAAATCAAGTCCGATTGACCTCAAATTTTGCACACACGTCATTAAATGACATAACATAGCTGTGAAAATTTTCAAAACTGGATTCCGATCCCAATATCAAAAAGTCAACTCCCCGGTCAAACTTCCAAACTTAAATTCCTATTTTAGCCATTTCAAGCCTAATTTCACTACGGACATCCAAATAAAATTTTGATCACGCTCCTAAGTCCAAAATCACCATTCAGAGCTGTTGAAATCATAAAAATGCTATTCCGGGGTCGTTTGTACATAATTCGACATCCGGTCACTAATTGAACTTAAACTTTTAAATTTCCATCAAAATTCCATATTTGGGGCTAGGGACCTCGGATTTTGATTCTGGGCATACGCCCAAGTCCCAAATCACGATACTGACCTACCGGAACTGTCAAAATACTGATCCGAGTCCGTTTGCTCAAAATGTTGACCAAAATCAACTCAGTTGAGTTTTAAAGTTCTAATTCACATTTTAATCCATTTTTCACCTAAAAACTTTTCAAAAAATTTTACGGATTACGCACGCAAGTCGAGAAATGATAAATAGTACCTTTTAAGGTCTTAAAATATAGAATTAATTATTAAAATTAAAGATGATATTTTGGATCATCACAAAAATAAATGTTAGTATATGAATGAATAGACTTATCAGAAAGTTCAATATATTCTAGTTTGGACCGAAGTGCTAGTATTTTACCTATGAACCAATCATTTAAATACTCGACCAAATAAAAACAATCATACATATTATCTAATTGAATGTAACATAAACTTGAATTTTAAACATAGCTCATAAAAGATGTTCTAGTTTTTCCACCATATTAATGACGTAAAGTTTTCATTTAAACTTTACATTTTTATGTCGACATATTACGCAGTTCATGTTTGGAAAGGATTTGTATTAGCTATAATTTTAATTGCTTTAAAAGTATTAAATATTTGGACTTTTTATATAGTATTATTTTAAATATCAAAAAGGGCCAAAATGTCCCTAAGGTATTGAAAATAGCTCAATTTTGTCCTACTTCCACCTATTGGGCCATAAATGCCTTTAACGTTAGTTTTTGGGCTCAAGCTTACCCTTATATCTAACAGAAGTGCCAACAATACCCCTAACGTATTGAAAATGGCTAAGAAATACCCTCTGTTAACCTTTTGGTCCGCAAATGCCCCTAACGTTTGTTTTTGGGCTCAAACTTACCCATATATCTAACATAACTAACCTGGTCAATTTTTTTACTTTAACTTCGCAACTGCTTAGCACATTAATGGATTTCACATGATCTTTTCAATGGGAACTAATAGTATTTTAATATATAATGATAAAGCTAAAATATTAGCAAAAACTGTTGTTCCATTGTCATATTTGCTTAATAAATTCGAGTTATAGATCATAATTAATAGAAAAAACTACACCGTATAATTTCTCTTAAAAATAATATCATGTAAAATATATATTAAAATACTAATGTATAATATACATATTTTTATATATAATCAATGTATATTGTTTATATATTTAACTAGTGAATGTAATTATTTTTAGCCGACCGTCCAAATATGAGTTTTTAGTCAAAATTGTCCCTTATCTTTGGGGCTAAGTCTAACTTTGTCCTTTATCTATTGCCCTGAGCACTTATTATCCTTTAAGTTTGCTAAACTTGAGCAGGTTTAGTCCATTTAACAAATAACCCAAAGGGAGACCTAATAACTAACACTGATTTCACTGAGTCAACTTGGTAAAGAAACTTTCAGTACTCAAATTTTGCAGAACCGATGTAGTGAACCTAAACTTGTTTAACAGTCCGGATTAACCCGGTTCTGGATCGGCCCAGACTAGTAGTAAACCGGACCGGCCCAGATCGGTGGAAGGTGGCCGGGTAGGGCTGGGTTTGAGGGGCTAGGGGGTTGTCCGTGTATATATTTTTTACCGGTTAACCGGACCGGTCAAACCCGATCAATAAAAATTACTGTTGAACCGGTCAAGAATATTAAAAAACAATCTTAATAAAAAACAATCTTGAATTTTAACCGGTTCAAATATATAGGAGCGGGTCAGGGTCGTTGGATATTTTAAAAGATATAGGTATGTTTTATAATTAAAGATTTTAAATAATTTTCTTTCCATCTGTTTCTTTGTTTCTCCTTTAGAATCATATGAATAGAACATTATCATTTTTATGTTTGCAAATTAAAATTTATACTTGTTAAACTTGTTAAGATTTACAAAATTTGAAGGAAAAACTACACCGTATAATTTCTCCTAAAAATAATATCATGTAAAATATATATTAAAATATTAATGTATAATATACATATTTTTATATATAATCAATGTATATTTTTTATATATTTATCTAGCGAATGTAATTATTTTTAGCTGATCGTCCGAATATATAGGAGCGGGTCAGGGTCGTTAGATATTTTAAAAGATACATATAGGTTTATTTAATACAAATAATACACGTGGCGGATTAAGAAAATATCACATGGCGAAATTAAAGTCAAAAAATTGACCAGGTTAGTTCTGTTAGATATATGGGTAAGTTTGAGCCCAAAAACAAACGTTAGGGGCCTTCTGTTAGATACAGGGGTAAGTTTGAGCCCAAAAACTAACGTTAAGGACATTTATGACCCAATAGGTGGAAGGAGGGCAAAATTGAGTCATTTTCAATACCTTTGGGGCATTTTTGGCCCTTTTCCGTTTTAAATAAGGAAGGATTCAATATACAAACTTTTAGGTGATTATAAGATCCTAAATATATTAGGTAAATAATCAAATGACTATTTTATCCAATGTGAACTCTATTTTTAAAAAGTAAAAAAATCAGACGATATTTCGCTAAAGGCTTTCGTACTTTTAATATAGTATAGATATAGATAAATTACGTTTTACACAAGTATATGAAAAAAGAAAAAAAGTAAAACACCCCAAAATTAAACCCCACGACTACATAATTCCCAAACGTTGGATTGCCATAACAATCCTAATCTACCTCCACGTTCTCCACTTCTCTTACTTTCTCCTATACATTTATTATTTATGCCATTTGTTTTTCAAAATTATTTTTTTCATTCTCTCTTTACTCTGCTCTGAATAATATTCTTAGAATTTGAAAGTTAAAGTTGTCCGAATTTAAAAAATTGCGGATCGTTTCAAACCTGAAATACCATTTTTTTTTTCTCGAGTTGATTTTAAAGGATGCAAGGGTAACATATTCAACTTTCTCATATTTTTTACTTCAAACTAAATCATAACTTATTGTATCTGTAAAATCTGTATGTCAATTTTCTTAGACGCTAAGATGACTCCTATATATTCAATATTGGACGATAAATTCTCAAAAGCTTATATTGTCTCATTTTCTCATACATTAAACTTCCTCTTTTTCAATTTTATTGATTGTTACTTAGCCATTTGGTTCTAAAAATTATAAATATTTGAATTTGTAGTAAGCATATAAGTAAAAAGAAATTATCTGTCGCATGTAGATATTGTATTCATTTAATTACTTCACTCGTTTTGTTACTTCACTCTAATCAATACTTACTTTGTTCTTTTTGTTAGTACTGTTTTTATGCAACATGTTAGTTATTTGAACTATCGGATATTTAAGAAATGTGTTGCCGAATTTAAGATTCATGAAGAATTTAATCATTCAGTCTTTGTAGGAGATATATTTTATAGTTGTCAAGTCCTCGCGAGGAGTTATTTGCCAGGTTGATGTAGTCCATAATGCGAAATCAATTTCTATACCTTCACCTATTTGTTTCGCATGTTGTTTTCTAACGATAATGGTTAGAGGAAGTGTCTATGAAGCTTTAGAAACTTATTTTATATTTTATTCGAAACCCGAGCCAGTGTAACTCTCTGTATTTTATATTTATCAGGAGAGGGTATATATAGTGATGACAGTATATGTCCTTCCTCCTCATTGGTTGCATTAGAAAAATTATAAAATATATATAAATATTTAACTGCGAACCCAATAGCTAAGACGAGTTATGTGTTCGGTGACGAATTCAGAACCCATAAACTTCAAATTCTAGTTTCGCCTCTGATAAATATTACAAAACCAGAATTCTTTCAGGCTCCTTTGTATCAGCCGTG
Source organism: Nicotiana tabacum (assembly GCF_000715075.1). Classification (NCBI taxonomy): domain Eukaryota; kingdom Viridiplantae; phylum Streptophyta; class Magnoliopsida; order Solanales; family Solanaceae; genus Nicotiana; species Nicotiana tabacum. Next base: position 15,000,787 of record NC_134102.1, on the reverse strand, counting down.
TTTTTAAACTAATATTTTTATATGATAAATTATATTTAATATTTTTCGCGCAACACGTGAGTACGGATACTAGTGAAATTGCAATAAGAATTAACCCAAATAACAGTCAACTCAATCTCTTAAACTAAAAATAGCGACGGATATAATATATTTATAATTTATATATAATATGTGTATAACGGTATATAATCGAAATAAGCTAAAAAGGAGTAAAAAGTAAATGTGACCTATTTGTGTATCAATCTTTAACAAAAAATAACCGGGCTAAGGGCTAAGTGAAGGGACCAAATGTACATCGCCCTATTTAGAACGTTAGGTTCTGTTTCTTCCCCACTTCTCTCTGCCGTCCGATCTCAGTGTGTAACGCAGTCAAACACCAAGCTATAGAAGTTATCACAAAGCGCGCCAAATACAAAATAAACCTCCTTTTCCCCTTCCTCTCATTTATCCTCTCTGAGGAAGCAAAGCAAACGAATTTTTTTTATAGAAAAACACAGAGAATTTCTGATTCAGCTGTAGGGTCATCTGTCAAGTAGCTAAGGTTAGGTCATATAATTATGCATTGTTATTATTATTTAATTCCTTAAATATTTACTTATTAAGCATTGTTATTTTATGCATTTTTAGGTTTAGGGTTTTGATAGTAGTGTTTGAGGATGGCGGAAGCACCGGCGAGTCCAGGAGGTGGTGGAAGCCATGAGAGTGGGGGTGAGCGGAGCCCTCAATCGAATGTGAGGGAACATGATAGGTAATATTGAAGTATACGATCATCTCATCTAAAAGTTTAAGCCGTTACAGAAAAAACTTTTAGATGATGTATCATCTAAAAGTTTAAGCTGTTAGAAAAAATACATTTTATTTACTTAATTATATTCTGCACAGGTACCTTCCTATAGCAAACATTGGTCGCATAATGAAAAAAGCATTGCCTACTAATGCTAAGATTGCCAAGGAAGCTAAAGACACTGTTCAGGAATGTGTCTCTGAGTTCATCAGTTTCATCACCAGCGAGTAAGCTTGCTTTTTATCTGATCAAATCTCATAGTAGGAAAAATCTGGCTGGGAATTTACTATAAGTTAGCAGAGGCGGATCTAGTATTTAAAATAGATTCAATCTTAAGGTTCTAAGCAATGAACGCGCGGTACTTTTAAAATCACGGACGGATTCTGAATTAATATTTATTGAAAATTTTATGTGTGTTTGTGTGTGTATATATATATGTGTGTGTGTGTGTGTTCTTGGGCTCAGTTGAACCCATAGATAATACACTCCATCTGCCTTTGAATCCAAGTGGTTCAACGAAGAGAAAAGAACAAAATAGTTAGTGACAGGAAACCGCTGTCAATACGAGTCAAGAGTTTAGAGAGCTTCATAAACATAAGGATTATTTGATGAAGTGAGGTGTTTCATTGCTGGCATCATGGAGGTGCAATAAGTACAGAAGTAAATACGTTAGCTCCATTACATGATGTTATGCTAGTACGGAAAAACCAAAAAATGTGGGGGGAAAGAACACAAATCTGTGTCTAAGTTAAGGTTAGGGAACTAACAAAGTCTAGAAATCAACAATATTATTTACATGGGACATACTGGTCCAACCAAAATGACAGAGTAAACATATAGCCTTCAGGGAGTGATTTGGAGTTGAAATTCTATTAAAACATTAGCGATTTCTCTCTGTCCGTAGGCACCTTCATTAACATAAGAATTTATGTGAAGTTTGATGTGTTGTTCATTTTACTTTTACAAATGTTTAAATTTGAAGTGGAATTCTTGGAGTTATATATTCTAGAACACTTTACTTCTCCTTAGAAAGTTTCTTGGGATCTCTTTTAGGCTTAAAATATGGTGGGATTCAAGTATTTTTTGCTATCATATTCTCTGAATATGTTTTTTGTGCTTATGGATATGAGTTAAGTAATTTGTTAAATTTGTTGAAAGTATTAACTTGTTCGAAATGTAGGCGTGCTTCTCCATTTATGAGTTCCAAAATTTTGTAAACAATAGCAAGAGCCGTTTGCTAACTATTTTGAGCATTTCAAGAACATTTGCCAAGCAACCTCCTCTTCTGAAAGACTAGAGATGGTGTTTCTATGTATGGTTAAAAAAGATGCAAAGACACATGCAACAGTACTTCAACAAAGTTTAGCTATCAACTTTCTGAAGAAGCAAGTAAAAAGCTTTAGCTAATCGCCAAATTTTGAAACAGTCAGCTTCCTGTGGCCAATCCCCTATGTGCTTGGCCTACTCCCTGTCACTGCTTTTCCCTATTTGCCTACACCACTATATCCTTTCTATAAGAGCCAAGGGGGCACATGAAGACCTGGAGATAGGAAACTGTGTCATTTGATCTGAGAGCAGAAAAAAAAGGGAAGAGGAATTGATGATTTATACTAATGGGTGAGAAACAGCTGCCATTTGATGATGCTGTTGAGAGAAACAGAGACAAAAGAGGGGACACGAGAACAACAAGGGCTCCTGTCCTTCTGTCCTGAGTTTGTGTGTAACGGAGACACCAGGGAGGAAGGGGAAAATAAAAGAAAAGGAAAAGGAAGGAAGCAGTGGAGGGAAAAAATGCTGGCAGGTCGGCATGTATTAAAAAATAAAACTCGGTGGGTCAGTCTATACTTGGGTATTGTGTGGAACAATCCTTGGCTAGGATCGATAAAATTCTAAGTGATCTTTTTTTCTTCTTCTATATTTAAGTAAAGTTTAAGTGGTCTTTTATACTAGAAACCATTGTCAATTATTTTATATTATATTTTCAACTTTTAGATTCAAATCAGAAAAAAGCTTGTTTTCATTTTTTTGGTACAGAGAAACATAAAACTAAAGATATTACAGCAGATCCCCTTAATTTTCTTTCTTTATGTTTCTCGAACTAGGATTTTAGGTATTCAGCTTCCGGCTGCACAAATATTTTTCCTTTTGTTTTGCTATAAACAATTGAAAGTTGGTGGCAATTGCTACTTTCCCCCTTCCAAATTGATTGTGCTCGTTTTTGTTAACTAATGTCCTAGAAGACTGGTACCCACATCTTTGTTATGGTATTCCCAATTGCCAAGTCTCAAAAAAGTTATTCCCACTTGGAAAAGAATATTTGTCATTAGTCACAACCATGTATAGATGATGGTAAAAAGTAAACATCAAAGTTATGACGACACCCACTTATTTTTCTTATTGATTTATCTGTGTGAAAAGGTAAAAAGGGAGCATTGAAGGTACAGTAACAACATGCTCTTAGTTGTGGAATAAGAAAGAAAACATAAAAGTTGGCCTCCAAACAGAATAGAGGCATTATATTTCTAGTTCAACTCCTTCCCTTTGGGCAGCAGGGGTTGCACCTATCCTTCACTTGTCCAAGATTTAAAGGTCAGATAACAATATGTCGAGGTTGAGGACCAACTCGCTAGGTGAGCATCTTCATCTTCCACTTTGCAAATTGATGGTTCAAATCTAAAGTAGCGTGTCTTTCACTTTTTTCACTTCCTCCTCCCTATATGCAGTTAAAAAAATCCAATAGACCATGTCAATTGTATATCTGAAAAAGAGGCCACCTTGGTTGGCTATTTACAAGGATAACTCACTTACTTCTCAAGAGGAAACACACATTCTTAAAGGAAGCAAAATAAAGTATAAAGCTTTATATAAAATGTTTCTAACTCAATATTAGATGATCTTTACTTAAGGCTCCTAAGGCCTTTATATAGGCGTACATCTTAAGTAATTTCTTTCAAGAATCAATGTGGGACAAACTCACTAAAAGATAAGAATGACAACTAATCTATCAAGATAAGGATGCTAAATAATCCATCAAAAATAAGGATGACAATTGTTGAATCATCATCATAGGACAAATTGTTGTATCATCACATGATAAGCTGCAATATCAGCAAGTGATAGGCTCATGTGTCATTCTTCTGGTGTTGGAATATGTCCAGCTTCAAATTTGAGTTTCTTTTATGTCTGCCATAGTAAGGAGACAAATCAACAACATTAAAAGTAGTAGATACATCATAGTCTGCAAGTAGTTCAATCTTATAGGCATTATTGTTGATAGTCTCCAAGATATGAAAAGTGTCATTTGCTTCAAGACATAACTTCTTACGAGACTTAGGAAAACATTCTTTCCTTAAGTGAATCCATACTAGATTTCCTTCTTTGAAAATAACTTGTTTCTTGTGTTTGCTGGCTTGCTTTTCATAGCGAGCAGTTTGAACCATAGTATCTCAAACTTCCACGTAAAACTTCGTGATGTAAAAGAGAATGCGAACCACTTCCAGTCGCAAAAGAATGACGCAAAAGCTGATCACTTGCTGATATGACAAGTTATCACTTGTTGGTGGAACAACTTATCATATGATGATGCAACAACTCATCATATTATGATTCAACAACTTGTCATATGATGATTCAACAACTTGTCATCCTTATCTCTGATTGATTAGTTGTCAATTTATCTTAATAGATTAGTTGTCATTCTAGTCTTTGGTGGATTTGTCCTACATTGATTTTAAAGTAAAACTACTTAAGACGTGAGCCTATGTAAAAGCCCATGAGCCTCAAGTAAAGATCATTTTGTATTGAGTTATAAACCTTTTATATAAAACTTTGTGTTTTGGTTTGCTTCTTTTAAGAGCGTGTTTCCTCTTAAGAAGTGAGTTGTCCTTGTGAATAGCCAACTAAGATGGCCTCTTCTCCGGCTATCATGTCATAGTGGGGTTCCTAACCTCGCCAGTATTGGCACACACCCCGATGTTCCGGCATCACCAGCAAACTGAGAATAGCACCTATTAAAGCAGCTTTTTTTGGTTGGCTAGTAGTTAGTGATGCCCGCCAAACTCAGCATAAGTTACAGAGGAGAGGGTTTTCTCTGTGCAGTAGATGTTATTTTTGCAACTCAGAGGAGGAAACAGTTGAGCATCTCTTCTTGCATTGCAAATCTCGAACATAATGGGCATTTCTTTGGTTGGTGCTACCTCAAAAGATTAGTAGCTTGCTGGAAGTGTGGCAATCCCCGAGAGTAAAAAGGAGCTTAAAGCTAATATGGGAAACTATTCCCAACTGCATAATGTGGACATTATGGCTGGAGCGAAATAAAGCATGCTTTGAAGCGAAGAGACTGTAGATTGCTAGAGTAAAAAACAAATGTATTAAAAATTTGTATTTCTGGTTTTATAGCAGTTCTTTAGATGAGATGGACCAATATTTGGATTTTTTGCACTTGTTAGGAGAAAATATGTAGTATGAATTAAGTAAGAGTTGTAGTCTGGTCCTGTACTTTTTCTATGTACCATCTTGGTACCAGCTAATCCCACGAATTCCAACGGGTGAATACCCTACTTCATATATTCTCTCCTTAGATTGTTGGAGATTTTCTGGAATTGATTCGTGGGAAACGAGCCCAAGTGAATTTAGTGCAACAGGTGATTGATGATCTCACCCTAAAATGAATTTTTAAGTTGCTTTTATTACAATATTTTCTGAAACATATATTGGTTTCTCTATGGATTTTATGACTTTAATTGAACATTGCATGAATGGGACAAGTACTTGCATCTTAACATTGCACATAGCATGTTGGCTATGACTATATGACTATTTTGCAATGTGAATATTTATATGATAGGATTAAATTGCTTTGAATATGATTTTGATTAATCGTATAATATAAGAATGCTATCGGCTATGTGTATGAAATGATATGTGTAACAAAATTATGACTATGAGAATCTTATGATATTTAACAGAAACGTTTAATATTGTTTTACAACTTAGATGGTATATAGAGAGTACATTACAAACCAAAAAAAGAAGATTAATATCGTTATCAATGCAGATGTTTCAAGAATAAGGTATGATATTTGATTCGTTACATGAAACGTCTTAGAGTCAGGATGGCACTTGACACAAATAGGTATACTTCTTTTCTTTTTTTTTGATAAGTAATTAAAGATATTATAAATTTATGCACTAAGCCAGTGCATCAGGCATAATTACAGGTTGTGCAAACCCTCTATTGTATCTAGCATTCCATCTACATCATGTTCAGTTACCAGATTGCACCAAAAAGCTAACAAAAAAATACATCTCTGTTTAAGGCTGTGAATATTGCTCGATGTGTCTTCAAAAATTCTATTGTTTCTTTCAAGCCAGACAGTCCACCAAATAGCTTGAGGTATAGATATTCCAAGTTCTTAGAGATTTCTTACTAATCCCCTCTCTGCTCCAACCTTGCAAGAGCTCAACAATTGATTTTGGCATGGTCCAGCTCATGCCCAAAATTACCAGAAACATATTCCACAGCTGCCTAGTGACCGTACAATGCAAGAAGAGATGGCCAACTTCTTCCAGATGCTCTTCACACAGTGGACATCTACTGCACAGTTGAAACCCCCTCTTTTGGAGGTTCGATTGTGTAAGACAAGCCTCCCGAGCAACAATCCAAGAGAAACAAGCAACCTTCAAAGGAGCCTTGCTTCTCCAAACCTTTTCCCAAGGACATAATACCCCGTCGCTGCTAGAATCCAAGCATGTGGTAACAACTTTTGACTGAAAAGAGACCCTGTTGATCGCTTTTCCAACCTATGGAGTCTGTTTTGTTGTGATCCAAGGTTATGTTGTTTAACCTCTGAAGCAAAATACATAGTTTTTCCACTTCCCAATCATTAAAATCCCTTCTAGGAAAAAGATTCCACCCTTGTGTTGAAAAGAATACTGCAATTTCTTTTGGAACGAAGCTGTGGCAGATGCTTGATTAGCCATTATGTGTGATACTCTGATGTGAATGGAGCTTATGTTGTTACCATACACAACTAGCATGGATTTTCTGGTACTTGTACAGTACAGTACAAATGGTTATTGTGTATTGTTAGACTACTTTTGGTAAAGTGTACAACCTATTGTAAATTCCACGTGGCTTAAAGAATAGCACCGGCTGAGATTGTACGATCCAGGTTCAGGCCAGTTAGCATAGAAGGGCAAACGTGATATGAAAGGGTAATGGCGAGGGTGTCTTTTATTGCTAACTTTCGACGGAGGGCAAAGTTAGACAATATCAAGTAGTTGAGGGAGAAATTTGAACATTTTCCCTAGTTCTTATTGATGTGGAACATAGTAAACGGTGCCCCAAAAAAGTTTGCCAGTTTTATTCATTGCGTGTGTTATTTTACCGATTTCTTTCTTTGGATCAGAGAATTGTGTGATACTCTACTCTTTCTATGGGCACAGATAGATTTTGCTCTTTTCAACGCTCAAGATGTGAATTCCAATCCAACTATATTCGCTGAACCTTTGACTGAGGACTTGTGCATATGTTAATACATGACTCTAAATCGAAATAATGTTGAAATATAATGGTTCTGAGATAGCAACTTTCTTTGAACTAAGACATCGGTTTTTATTAATTGACACATGGAGCTTGTAGTGCCTGGTCTGCATGTGATTTTGGACGCTTTTTCTGTTCTTTTACAGGGCAAGTGACAAGTGTCAGAAAGAGAAGAGAAAGACAATTAATGGAGATGATTTAGTATGGGCACTGACCACCTTAGGATTTGAGGAGTACATTGAGCCACTAAAGGCCTATTTGATTAGGTACAGAGAGGTAACTGCAGTTCCTTCTCTTTTTGCAACAATGAATAAGCTTGAGTGTATGAAGAGTTCTTGATGTTCTTGCACACGTGTTTACAATTGACAATTAAAGAGAGATGGAATAGTTCTTTTCCCCTCATCTGGAAGATCTGCTGTGCATCCGTGGTCTATATGAACTTTGTTACTGTAGTAGAACCTGTAATTTAATCCCCATATCATTTTCCAATTATCAACTGATCGATGTCTCTTTTTCTGGTGATCGAATTATTCTTTTTGCTGGGCTGTGGGTTAATCATGGTATTGCAGATGGAGGTATGCATTGCTTCCCCGCATCAATGATATAGAGTTGCTTATTGTCTTTAACTCTGATATGTTACTAGCTATGCCCCGGGGATTGTTTCTAATGTCAGGGAGACACCAAGGGATCTGCTAGGGGTGGAGACGGGCCTGCTAGAGAGGATATAGTTGGAGGTCAGCTCAATTCCAGTACACAGGTAAGAAGGCACCAAATCTCTGTTCACCGTGTTCTGGTAAGTAATGTAGGTTTTATTATTTTGACTCCTATTTTTCATGGAAATTGGCAGTTCGTCTATGAAGGGTCTTTTACACACGGCTTAGACTATGGGAACTCCCAAATGTGAATTTTTGAGTAAGTGCTTCTTCATTCTCCTCCCTCCTGTTGTGAATGTTTAGTAAAATAAGAATGATTTCTAGCACAGTAAGTTCTCATGCTAAAAAATCTGGCTTCTCATTCTTTTTCCTTTTTGTGAGAGGGTTTTATTTTTTATTTTTTTGATAACCGTGTGTGGGATAAGACTAGGTATGTTGTTGTTGTTGATAACCGTGGTGTCTGGTTATCAACAAAAAAAATAAAAAATCCTCTCACAGAAAGGAAAAACAATGAGAGGGGTTCCTACCTCTCAAAAGCGTGAATTAATGTAAGACAAGGTTGAAGCACAAAATTTTGGGGGGAACTACAACTGAACTGTAAATTACTATCAGCACTGAATGAAGAATATTACATTTTCTTTTGCTGAACAGAGCTTAATATACTTCCTTCTACGATGCTGTCTTGAAGAACATGTACGCATTGATAATCTAATTCAAGTCCTAATTGTTTTTTGTCAATTTGCAGAAGAACGATGGTGCAGATACGAGTATCTTCCGCCTTCTGCTCTTGCTGATATATGTGCTAGACCACTCAAGGATTACAGTGTTATTTGTTTGAAAGCACTAGTAACCTGAAGTATCCTGCAAATCTTGAATTAAGCGATACTAACACTTTTGTTTTCTGTACTACTCTTTTAAGTACTTTGATGATCTGTAAATGCAGTTTTGACTTTTAATGTTATAGACTGATAACAATCTTCTTTTTCTGCAATATTCGCCATGTTCTAAGGTTGAATGACCTTAGCTTTTCTTTTTAAGATCTCACTTTTGGGAGTGAGCAAAATCATTCTACGTATTTTTCTGGTCAGAAACCATCATCTGTGAGGGTACTGACTCGAAATTTCTGGGACGCTGAACTTAACCAAAATAGGCGTATGTAGATGAAAGCAACCAGATATTATGTAGGTGTATTTTCTGCTTTGTAAATCTCCATTGATGTTACTCAACCAAGCGTTTTTAGCATTGCCAAAGGATTGCGCAGTCAAAACCAGCTAGTAGAACTAATTGCCTATTGGGGAAAGATAATTTTATTTATTAAAGCGAATGGGGAGAACAGGAACTTAAGAGCTAAGTTATTGTTTGCAGTTAAGGAAGAATATATTTCACTTCTTAACTTCCAACAAACATCTATTTAGATTAATTTCAACAATATATACGAACATGGAAGATAATAATTTTGAAAAACTAAGACGAGTACTAAATTAACAAATGCACGATCAAAATATGATAGTTAGATTCATGTAAAAATAGCACGGGCTAATAAGTTTTCGGGCTGATAATTCAAAAATAGCCAGCGTTTGCAAAGTCATTGAAAAATAACTATCATTTTGCTACAACACGGATCCAGCATAATATATTGGAAATTGGTGCACATGTGTATGAACTTCCAGCAAACTCTCACACGCAGAAAGTTCCAACATAATATACTGGAGATTGGAGCACTTGTGTATGAACTTCCAGCATATTATGTTGGACCGGTATATTATACTGGAACTCCAGTATATTATGTTGGAATATTTTTCGGATTTTGAACAGTATTTTCATTCAGATTTATCTTTACATGAAAAGTGACTAAATTTCGATTACTTTTGAAATTGTGTCTATTTTTCAATTACCACCTGTAAATCTGACTATTTTTGAATTTCTCGCAAGATTCATCACATGACTATTTCCTCCGGGCAAGTAAACCCATGATTAAAATCAGTTTTCAAAGTCATTTTGAACCTTAAGGCTCAATTAGTGTTGTCTGGAGCTCAAAAACATGTCTTCAGACCGAGTAAGTTATCTGCAGACATACATAACTATCTGGCATGATCCCAAAATGTTTCAAGGTAAACCAACAACGGTGACATCTTGGCAGCAGCTACAGAGGTTTACTAGCAATACTGAAAAATGCATTATGTGCATTCATCATGTCCACTTGAGTATCCTCCAATTGAGACCTCAAACAATCGATCTCACGGTCCTTAACCTCCTTCCTTGAAATAGCCAAGGAAATTTTATCCTGTATTTCTGCTATTTGTTTGTTGATCTCTTCAATCTTTCCATCAGTATTTTCTCTGTCTGTATTATGCATCATAATCTGATTACCAATATCTGCAACCTGTGCTTCAAGCTTTTCCTTCTTATCTTTCATCAACAACAACTCAGTTAAACGATCTCGTACAGGCTGCACATCAAATCCATGCTTTTCCGCGTCACTGAGAGTCTCCAAAATTTCATCAAAGGTGCTTCTGGGATCGTCAATGTGCAACCAAGAAGTCTTCTCTGCCATTCTTGAAAAAGTTACCATACAACCTATAGCTAGTCTTTCACGGGAACTCTCTCTCTCTTTTTCCAATGGACTAAAATGTGGCGCCTGAGGAATCCTCTGGAAAATATCCATGGATTCAATTTTCCCCCAAAGTAGTGAAGTTTTTACAAAAGGCAAGCTCTGGGTTTCAGTTTGGTTGGTTGGGGTCCCGTTGACAGGAGTTTGCATAGGCATGTCTTGTTTCTCCCTCATCTCACCACATTGCTGCAGACTACGTGCAGGTGAAACTCCTGGAGGAGAAGATATCATCAAACAACAGCCAGAACAGGAAGTGGCTAATGAAAGGTTAGTAGCTTACTCGATCCATTAAACCACTTCTCGGGGAGAACAGCGCAGGACACCTTGAGGAGAAATCTGAAAATAACATTTCACCCTCAAATTCTAGGCGGAAGGAATTTATGATATACCTGTTGGGGTTGAAATTGGTTTCTTCGATGGGCTTCCCCCTTTTTTCCTCTGACCGCTCTCTCCATCACCTGACTTTTTGGTCTCCTATCCCATAGTATACCAAAAAAATAGAGAACCTACACAATTAATTAAGCTTCAAAGCTGCAGTAAATTCTAAGACAAACATTCACAAAAAGCGAACATTCATTTAACATAATATTACAAGAGATGATACCGCACACAACTAGCTTTTACTTTGTCATTCTAGCATGCCACACCTCCCATTTCTTTCTTTATTAATTTCAAGACACTCGAAGCAGAGAGGTGACTAAAGGAGCAACAGATCACTTCCATTTTCACCATGCATTTTAATTGATCTCACCCCCATCCCCCGGCTCCATACGCAAGAAAAATTGGCAGTAATTTTCAGCTCTTTTCATGCAAGAAAGATTAGCAGGTTGGTCATCTCCAGCTACAGGTACTAAATCTTCATTTCAGCATATTCATGAGTTTGGGTTGGGATAATCAGAGGGACTCTTTGTTAGGATTTGCACTAAGTTTAGATGCTTTAGCCTTTAAGTTACATCTTTGGAGTTTTAGTTCCCTCTTTCGGCAGCACCAGGGCCTGCCAAGTAGGGATGGCAAGCGGGTGCAGGTTCTGTCTTAACCCGCAAAATTTCAACCTGCCCAGCCCCGCTAAATTTTTCTTTGTAGGCAAATCCACCAAACAGAATCGGATTTAACACTTTCGTGCTTAAAAGTGAGATGCGCTTTATGCACTGAAGTATATATTACTGGAGGGCCTGTCAAAGAGCACTAGACGTGTATTTTTTACCACACTAATAAAGTACATAAAAGATCTGGAATCACAACATCAACATAAACCTCACTGCTTAATCTTTGGCTTAGTTCAGTATCGTGCATTTTGCTTAGACAATGCACAGAATCAGATCAACCGAGAGCATTATCGAGTTAGCAATTCTTTGCTGGAGTCATATTTTACAACAAGATATGCAATCAAGAAAGTCAAAAGCACCAACTTAATTAGGAAGAAGCTAAAAGGAAAAGACATAACAAATTATAAAGCAAATGCTAACACATAATGAGCTTTAGAATAAAACTGGTGCATTGCAATCTAGTATTACAACTTACAGCAGCGGAAGGATTATATAATACAACCAAACCTCTTTATAACAACATCGTTTGTTCCGAAAAGGTTGCTGCTATAGTGAAATGCCGTTATAGATAACATATATCATAACATAACATAGAGAACTTGGCCGTTATAACGAAGTGCTGTTATAGAGGATGACTGCTACAAATAGGTATGCAGAGGCGTATCCAAGTTGAGGGATATGGGTTAACGTGAACCCATACTCATCTCCCTAAACCATGTATAACAATGTTATATTTCTTCAAAATTACTTAAATATATGCGCGTGAACCCATGCTCAAAGACTATAGTGCACCTCTACAAGTGAAATTGGATGTTCAAATCCCACTCTGACCGATTGTTTTCGGCACGGAGTATAGATATATATGTGAAAATTACTAAAATTTCAAAAAGAATATAATTTTGAACCAATAATTTTAAAAGTATAGTGGGTCATGGTAAGAGACTAAAGTTAAACCAGTCAAATATAAATTCTAGATACACCTCTTCACAATAGTGCACCCATCTCTTGAAATCCTGGATACGCACGCCTTTGGAGGTATGACCGTAAAACCACTACCACCATTATGACCACCGGGAAAGAAATTAAAGAATAATAGTAGCAGTCTGAACATTATCTCGGAAATACATACAAAAGATATTTTCCTTCATACACATAAACTGCTGAGCCCTAGTGAAATACATGCACACTTACAAAATGAATAAACCACGGATCCGAAATGATAATTACCTGCTTCCGGCCGGGTCGGACCCAGTTCCCTTTGACCCAATCTCTGTGAAATCTCAAGTCAGAAATCCCAAATTCAAGTTCCTCAGGCGGGTTTTGAAAGGTAACCTTGTATCTAGAATCTTCCAGAACACCTGTAATGGCAGCAGTCCACCATCCATCCTTATGAGATGCATCTACGGGGTCGTTTAACTCAAACCTCTCAATTTTTTCCTTAGGAGGAACTGGACGAACTAAAGACATATCCACATACTCTCTCAACGGCGCTGAACTATTTTCATCGGCAAGAATACTTTTGTACTCGACCAAAATCTCTTCCTTTTCTGAATTGGGAAGCCCAAAGAAGCCGAGAACAGTGGCTTCGAACCACACTCCCTTGAGCTCATCTTCGTCCGAGGTGACTTCTACTGTAGAGCCTTTGGTGAGATATTGTACGAGCATATTGTTTTTGTCTGAAAATCAATAGGAGAATCGAAAATGAGCGTAAAGGGATGGCGGTTTTGTGTTGTTTCATATTGTTTTGTTTGATATTGTATTGTATTATGCAGTATTAATGTATATAATATCTGAATATATTGTAGTATTGTTTATCGTTATTTTTTTGATGTTATGCACTTTTAATATTTTGATGTTTAGACTCTAATCTTATTTATTTTATACTTCGTTCTTCTCTATTTCTCTCCTATCTTCCCTTCTCTTTTTCTCTCCTGTAGGTGTTGAATTGACTGGAATTCAATTTCGTCACATATTCTCTCTATCGTGTGAATAACCTTAGTCTGTTTGACTTATTTACTCATTAATTAATGATTTATTGATGAAAAGTTCTACTCATTATCTAAATGAAGTTGCCATAAATCATGATTATTTCGGAAAGGAATGTTCACTATGACATATGATCTTCGATGTAATTAACGTACAAAGTGTGAAAAAAATAAAAGTTTGATGAATTAGAGTTTGCTTAGCTGTGTAAAGGGTGAAAACATGAGCTTAAACTCTATTCACGACCATTAAAAAACTTATAAGTTTCGAATTCGAAAATTGAATTATGTAAAATTGTTCGCATCTTTTTGGATGGGATGTTGCAAATAATTGGGAATGGAGTTTGTATAACAATTTCGGTCTGAATCTGCTGCTATCAATCAGTCCTGTGCTAGAAAGCAGGGGTGTACATGGGTCAGGTTAGTTCAGATTTTTTAATTACCAAACCAAACCAATTGTATCGGGTTATTAAATCTAAATACCAAATCAAATCAATAAAAGTCGAGTTTTTTAATCTCGGATTTTTCGGATTTTTGGGTTTTTTCGTTTTTTTTTCATAGTCTTCATAGCACAAAACGTAAAATTTGTGCTCCAAATATTTCTTTAATCTTAGTAAAGACAGAACTATATAAGGTATTTTTCAATAAAATAACATAAATATGAGATGAGTCATGGCATTGTAATAAAATATTCAATAATAAAGATAATAAAATCGTATAAAATAAAAATTATTAATAAGCCATAATGAAAACAAACATAATTTAAAATTATGACTAATAGGTATTATTATTTACATGACTAACCACTAAAAGAAAAATAAGTTAATACATTTTATCTAAACCATGGAAAAACTAAAAAATAGATATCTAACACCATTTTTATTCATAGTACAATTGAATTGAATGTCTTTTATTAGCATTAATATTGATTTGATTTTGGTTTAGGATTTATTTGAGTTACTAACATTTATGGACTATAAATATTAAAGCATCCAAAAATTATAAGCACAAGCTTGAAATAATACGTTAAAAGATAAAACTACGAAAAAACTTAAAAAATATTTATAAACTATACTACCATAAATATTTTTATGTATTAAATATATTTAAAACTTCTATACATATAATGTCGGGTTGGTTTGATTCGGTTTGACTTTTTTTAGTTAAAACCAAACCAAACCAAATATGGTCGGGACTTTTTTTCCAACACCAAACCATAATCGGATTTGTTTTCTCGATTTGACTCGAATTATCGGGTTGGTGCAATTTGTCAGGCTTTATTTGTACACCCCTACTAGAAAGCCATTACACTGACCCAGTCAAGTCCACGGACCAAGACCATTGAGTCTATATTTGCAAAGTTTTTAAAAGAGGGACAAAATATAAAGAGTGGCTTAAAAAAGAGACATACAATGCCATTTCCTGAGCTAGAGGAGCAAACAAATTTATGAAATAAATGAACAAAGACCTTAGGCCTACAACTAGTAGATGAGTTATGGACCCCATGTCCTTCCAATTGGGTCAAGACCCGCCCCGCCCCCAAACGAGCCATCAGACACTTTGATAATTTAAAACCTTTTCATTCACAAAGTTCAGAAATATACTGCACAGAATTGCCAGTTTTAAGTTAACAACAAACAACTCAACAGGCAAACTTCGTACACTTGATTATAAACAACTCAATGGAGAGCAAAAATTTATTCAGTAACAACCAGCATATACAGAGGATTTTAGGCATTCAGTTCAAGTAAATGGGACCCGCAGAAGGAGCAAAGACAAAGGGTGGATCAAGACAGCAGGAGAGCAAAGCCAAAGGTGGATGAAGACAATCTCAGAGATTGATGTTTGATCATGCTGCACTCAAACAATTCTCCCAAGACCCATACTTTGAGCTGAAGGTCCCACCACCACTTTGTTGTGCATATTCAGAAATTACAGCGCGAGCACAAACATCCCAAGTCCTTGCTATGTCTTTTAAAGTCATTGGCTGTGAAAGACTTCGCAAAGAGACACTAAATCTTGATTTGGCCTTCATGGATAGATCTTCATACTCCTTACTGCAGCAAAAATAGGTAAAACCCAGTTTTAAAAGCATTCACTTTACGAGTTAAAGTGGAGAATATAAGAATAGATAAAGGGTGATCTTCAAAATTTATTTGATAATCTTAACGCAGATCAAAAGGCAGATGTGCAATATCTTTTATGGTTTCCCAATGTAGGGTGCTCTAAAATCTCGTATCTTGTGGTCAATATATTTTTCAAAACTATGATATCCCATTCGAGTATCAGCATGGCCCCCAACATCAATTTTTTTTTCTCTAGCAATTACTCTGTCATCCCTCTCTTCTTTTACTTTTCTATTAAACCCTGTTCTTTTGTTTCTAGGGAGAAAAATTAACTGAACAGGACATAGCTTAATGGAACCCTGTTACTACTAGCAACTGATTGACCATTAGAGAATTCAACTAAATGATTAATCACAAGGACCTTTTGTTCATCATCTTAGGACCTTTCACAAATCAACAAGGTATAATGAACATGTCATAAAGTCAGATCTATCGATGCTTTATTGACTTCATATGTTATAATTCCCCTTTTCAATTATCTCCTTCCCTTTCTCTGTCTTGGCTCATCTCTTTTTGGTACTAAATCAAGAAGACTGCCAAACTTTTCCTCACCTGACTTCAACCGGAAACTTGTCCAACAAAACTGGAGAGCAATTTGGATAATTAGCTGGAACGAGCAATCTCAACGGCTGAATTGGAGACTACACAGAATTAAAAGATCAATCAACTATAGAAACAAAAAATGTTATAGAGTTGATGACTGAAGCTCAGTATATGAAAATCTCACCATCTGTGCAGAAGCATACTGTGACTTTAAGTTTGGACTCAATGCAACGGCAGTGAAGGAACACTTTACAGTAGTGCCTTCACCACCCTCTGTTGCAGCAGCAACTGCACTTGGATCAACACCTTCGTCACTAATTTCTACAACAGTGTCGATAAGCTGCCGATTGATATTCTGTATCTCTTCAACCAGTGCATGATTAACCTGCAATAGATTACTAATTATTGTTAGTACACTGTAGGTACAACTGGAGAACCCAAAAATTGACAGTAAAGCAGTTTTCTTGTCAAAGATCAACACATCAATATGAATGCAAAGTCAGGAAAATCAGCATCTGAAAAAATTACATTTTTGTGATAAAAAATGTATCGTATGACCTTTATGCTGGATATTTAATACAACTGTTACCATTCTAAAAAAAATGTATCTTACATCAGATATTGGATGTCCTACCATCAATAACGATTGATGAAAAGCAAACAAGAGGTGAGCGAAATAATAAAAACTAACTCATTTTCCTGTATATGCAAAGAGATCACATACTTTAAGGAATAAAAACAACATTCCATAGCATGGAATCAAAGCTGCTTTAATATTCTCCAGTCTTATAACTTATAATACCTATTGTCCCGTATCCTGCCAATGCTTGGAATGTTCTCAATTTGTATTTTTGTTTTTTTGTAAAACAAATTTACTCATCTGAGAATCAAGTAACTCTATCAAATGATTAGGCGGGGTTAAGCCATTCACATTATTTACAGTAACACAAAAAGTAAGACAAATCCAGGCATAAAGAAACCCAATACAGAAATGAGAGGATCTAAAGCATTGCGTCTATCCAAACGCCAGAGAGCCTAGTGCATTTGGGGATTCAAGTCAAATAGTTCGTAAATAGGCAGTGACTAGACATCTGAAGACAACTTCCAAATCAGACTTAGTTCAACACAAGAATATATTCACTCACTAGTTGCTACATATGGGATAATGTTGCAATCATATAGATAGAAGGCATATTTTTATTTGCATACAAATTTTTATCCTGTGGCACAGTAGGGTTGAAAAGTTTGTGCTAGAGATTGGATTAGATGTTGTGATATCGTAAGTTAAAGCAGCAGGCACTCGACAGTCTGGTCCAAAGACACTCCAACATTAGTCACACTGTGCAAGCCAGCTGAAAGCCTCAGGTTTCAGACAGCATTCAATGAACTGCGTTCATTTAGATCTATACAGCCATCCTATAGTTGGTTCAGATCATTTGGATATACTCACCAGCTGCAAACGCACTAAAGGAGTAAAGCTCATGTCCCGTCTACATAAAGCATGTTTGATTTCCACATACAGTATTCTACCCTGGCTATCACAGTTTCCAGAACAGACTTAGAAGTGGTAGTTTGGGTCAAAGTTCCAGTAGCAGCAGTATAACCAATTAAAGGAAAGAGTAGGCACATGGAATGATAATTAAAAGGCACTTCGAATTGACTTTCACTTTGCGTGCAAGCTGAGACTTTAGGAACTATTCCACTGTATTGCAATTGTTCATTCTAGTCTCTCTTTGGCCATGGCCAATGACCAGATTTATTTTAACTCTTACAGTGCACCCGAATGGACCCCTTTCTATTAAGATCCAAAATAATCTACCACGGGGCTCTAATGTTCGGATCTGAACTTTTGTACTTCTTTCCTGTAAGTAAGCAGCAGAATATTACCTCAAGTCTAGGTCTTTTGACACTGGATGTTGCTGTTGACTCTAATTCAGATGCTTCAGAACAATTCAACTGCCAGAAACTATCATTTACACTGCCGCTTGATGAAACAACATTGGAAGTTGTGTATCGCTTCATTTTCTTTGTTCCTGTAGGTCCATCCTGTGTAAAGTAATTTCTCGCTTGGAGACGACATTTGGTCATGGCAACCAAATCTTCGCCAACAGCTGCTCTTGATCCATTTCCTGGTGCAGATCCTGCTATTCTGTCAATCATACTGACAACTGAACTGATGTCACTAACTGACGAATTCAATGCTTTGGGGGACATGTTTTTAACCTGAATATAATAAATATGTCAAAAACAGGAAAGGTACAAAGATTTATTGAGATTGCTGAAAATATAAATTAAGTAGAATGGTATTATACGAACCACTTTCATCAAGCGCTCCAATGGTTGTTCAACACTTGACTTGCCAGAAACAGCGGCTGAGACATTGGCATGTGTACCATCCAGACTAGTAAACTCAGCAAGCAAAGGTGAGGCTGATATCCCAGGAGTACCAATTGCAAGGGATTGGGCAGGTGCAGAAGCAACCGTAGCTTGCTGATGCATTATATTTCCAGCCGTTGTATGTAATGCAAGGCCAGCACTAACTTTTTCAGAATCCCCTGGCATTGGAGATGGAGCCAAGGGAGTTGAAGGAGATGGGACAACAAATGGTGAGCTTGTGGATTGAAGAGGAGTCCCAGCTTTGGTAAGAGATGCCAACATATTCTGTTGGTCAATTTGCGGAGAAGGATGTTGGGTAACCTGAGGAGATAGTGCCTGATGTATTTGAGGTGAAGAGATCCCTGACTTCAATTGTGGATGATGAGATCCGACACGCTGGCCAACTGACTGCTGTTGCTGTAAAACTCCCGCTTTCATTCCCATTTGCTGCCTCATCTTTAGGTCATTAGCATCATTCATCTGGTGAAGCTGTGACATCTGGTGGGCTGGCAATTGCGCGGTCTGCTGTTGCTTTGCTTGCTGCTGTTGCATGAACTGCTGTCTATTATAAAGTTGCTGCTGCATCTGCCGCTGGTGGTACTGCTGTCTTAATTGCTGGTTCTGCAACATTTGCTGCTCGTGCTGTTTAGGAAGTGACTGCTGTAGGATGTTTGAGTTTGGCTGTAGGGAACCAAGGTTTGCCTGCACAGGGTTTGTTCCACTTTGTGAATTTAATGAGCTTATGTTTACCTGTTGAGGACTGTTAACAGGATTCTGTTGTAAAGAGCCAGTAGCCACCTGCTGCAGTGAGTTCAACGAATTACCCTGTCCCAAATCCACAGTGGAACCAGACTGTACTGTATTTATCATGTGTGGCTGAGAGTTGGAAATTGTTGATACGCCAGACAAGGAATTATGCTGCAAGTTGGTGATATTATTCTGCTGCATTGCTGCCATGGAACCCTGTACGGGTTGCATAGGTGGATTGCCTTGGCCATCAAGAGATTGTGGTTGCTGAAGCTGCATGGAAGGCTGAGGAAGTTGCCCTTGCAATGGAGGAGTAGGTTTGCGCGGCCTATTGGAATTAAGAAAGAAACTAATGTGCTTCTCAATCTGAAGCCGTTTCTCCTTGTGAGAAGGTTGAATATCATGCTTGTTAAGCCGCAAGAATAACACTACGCGTTCCAGCGTCATCTTGAACACCTTGAGCTTTTCAATTTGCTCAGTCTGAGGGCGCTGAGGAAGAGAATCATGCTTAAAATCAGAAAAAAAATCAGTTAGCCACAGCCATGCTTCTTGCCCTTTGCTAACTTTTAATAGTAGTGCTTCCAAAAAGTGTTGACTTAAGTGCTTTTAAACTCAGATATATCAAGCCCATGCCCGAAGAATTCGGGAGGCCTTTATCCCTTCCCCAAAAGGAAAAGAGACTAACACCAAAATTGCATCTGCATCACAGTGTCTGACTAGATACAACAACAACAACACAGTAGAATCCCACTAATGGGGTCTGGGGAGGGTAGAGTGTACGCAGACCTTAAAAGTGGAACAAAAGAATAAATCTGTGATAACAAAAGAAACCAAAAAAATAATACTCAGCAATCGAACGAGACAACAAATAAGTGGAAGGGTAATAACCCAATACTATGCAAAAGGAGAAAAATAGTGTGCACACAACATAATCCGCTAGCAGTCCTAAACAAAACTCTATCAGACTAACTGGTACAAAGAACTCTATCAAACAAAACTCTATCGACTACCCTCTAACATACAACCCTAATGCTCGACCTCCTAACCTTCCTATCAAGAGCCATGCCCTCGAAAATCTAAAGCCGCGCCATGTGCTGCCTGATCACCTCGCCCCAATACTTCTTAGGCCGCCCTCTACCTCTTCTCGTACCTGCCAAAGCCAACCGCTCATACCTTCTAACCAGGGCATCTGGGCTTCTCCTCCTCACGTGCCCGAACCATCTAAGTCTCGCTTCCCGCATCTTCTCGTCCATGGGAGCAACGCCCACCCTCTCCCGAATATCTTCATTCCTAATCCTATCCAGCCTCATGTGCCCGCACATCCACCTCAACATCATCATCTCGGCTACTTTCATCTTCTAGACATGTGCATTCTTAACTGGCCAACACTCAGCCCCATACAACATAGCCGGTCTAACCACCGCTCTATAGAACTTACCTTTAAGTTTCGTTGGCACATTCTTGTCACACAGGGCTCCAAATGCTAACCTCCATTTTATCCACCCCACCCCAATACGGTGTGTGACATCCTCGTCGATCTCCCCATTTCCCTGGATAATTGACCCTAGGTACTTGAAACTTTCTCTCTTGGCGATGACTTGAGAGTCGAGCCTCACTTCCACGTCCGCTTCCCCCGTCACGCCACTGAACTTACACTCCAGGTATTCCGTCTTAGTCCTACTCAACTTGAAGCCTTTGGACTCCAAGGTCTGCCTCCATACCTCCGGTCTCTCATTAACGCCACCGCGCATCTCATCAATCAGAACTATATCATCAGCGAACAATATACACCATGGCACCTCCCCTTGAATATGGTGTGTTAGGGCGTCCATCGCCAAAGCAAATAAGAACGGGCTGAGCGCAGATCTTTGGTGTAATCCCATAACCACCGGAAAAAGCTCTGAGTCACCCCCCACAGTCCTAACCCGAGTCTTAGCTCCATCATACATATCCTTTATCGCTCTAATGTAAGCTACCGACACACCTTTCACCTCCAGGCATCTCCAAAGAACGTCCCTAGGAACCTTGTCCTAGTGTCTGACTAGATATGTGCACATAATCCTTTTATGGTGTCCACCACCCCCTATACTTCACAATCATATACAACGCTGTCACAGACAAATGATGCAGATGTAAGAAATGAAAAGGAATTAACCGCACCTACAATATATTCCCACTATGAAAGTACTGTTTCTCAAGATGACAGGAAAGGAACTAAAGATGCAAAAATGAGAATTTAGAGTTTTGAGCTTTCTGCAACAATTCTCAGTTAGATAATTTTCTAGGATTACCTATGGGCATTGCAAGGAGTTTGTATCAAATATACAAATTCCATAAAACAAATGTACGAAGCAGTAATAATAGGGGTAAAAATTTGGAAAGAGATATAGAGTTTCCAACAACTGTTGGTTATAAAATGAATCTGATACCAGTACTGTTTACCTAGTTATGGACGAACTAACAATAGAATACAAAATGCAGTACCACGGTGCATGCTATACGCAATAAATGTTGTGAATTTGACGAAACTTGTGAGGAAATCGATTTTTTTTTTTCAAACTATGACAAAGCACTTAAAGGTCAATGGTTTTAGGATAAGTAGAAATAAGAGAAAATATATGCATTGCAAGTATTGTCCCATAAGAATGATAGGAAATGAGATTAAGCAACATGGTAATCCGTGAATGCCAATTCAAATATATGTGCTTATTTTCCAAGAAATTGACATGATAGATTAAACATAATACCAAAATTAAACTATAATAATAGAAACGGATGAGCGTTAAGGGGGCATTATACAATAAAACGGTTCTGACACTAGCATTGCTATACGAATATCGGACTTCTAAGGCCCAACATACCCATAAGACAAATATCGTAGAAATGCACATGTTAAAATAGATGTATGGCCACACAAGATTTGACAAGATTTTTTTAATTAAAAAAATAGAAATGATCACATCTAACGGAGGGTTCAAGTAGCAAAGATAAAGGTTAAAATCAGATGTTGCATTCTGGTTAGACTCGTATATTTGGTGGGATATGTGTGAAATTAGAGAAGCTATAATTTTCTCTGTAATTGGAATGAAATGAGCTTGAATATAACAGAATGGGTATAAACGATTAGTATAGCCGACAACCTCAACAAGTTGGGATTGAATAGTAGTTTATTGAGATCTATAAATACCTCATATTATATCAAAACATAGTAAATCAAGCATGCTGCACCATACAGCAAGTAGAAATACTTCAGAAATGACAATAATGGAATACAATGCTGATGACATACCTGCTGCACTTTAGCAGCAATTTTCTGGTATAGATCATTGAGCTCTGGTAAATACATCTCCCTCATAGACTTGATCTGCATTAAAATTTTCATCAAGTCAATTACGCAAATACCAGATTGCATTCCCACGTGGGTAGGTAATTAGATCAACTATTCTATCCAGTAAAGAATCTTCTGGATAAAAAGGCTAAAAGTGAAGTAGAAGAGGACGACTACAACTGATTAAAGACCATTTTGCACGATTCAGCGTGTGAATGGTAAAATAAGCAACTAAGCTTGGCTTCCTTTAGCTTCTTGGTACACATTTCTGCTCATATCAAGGGTCAACTTCCAAGATGTGATCATAGACCAGCCCAGCCAGGAGGAAAACATAGGGTCGCTTTTTTATTTTTTTTCCAGATAGTTTGGGAGATATAATTTGGTTTAGTAGCAGGCATCATATTTTTTAATTTTTCCATTTTACACCTTTATCATCAATGAAGCAAAACGAGGGTAAACAGTGGAAATAACAACAATGTAGTCGACAAGAGGGGTTGCTCCGATGGTCGGCACCTCCCACCTACAACCCAAGGATTGTGGGTTCGAGTCACCAAAGGAGCGATAGCTCCAACAAAGGGGGTCAAAGGGGAGGGGAATATAAAATATTTTTAAAAAAAAAAAGAAGCAATGTAGTCGGCTTGACAAGTAAAAAAATGATGGTGTAGAGTATATAGAACATGTTAATGTTATATGTTTATTCTTGGAGAACTCAACGTATACCAACTTATTCCTAGCTGGTGAACCAAGTCGAGTACTTAAAGTAGAAAAGGCTAGGGAGGCGGACCCATTATCCACCAAGTTTCTCAACTCAAAACAACGAATTTCTGTTATCCCCAAAAATAAAAAAAGTATACCAACTAATACAGATGAATGGATGTCTTTCCGCAGAGAAAAACATTTTCTTATAGCCATGTATTCAGATTGGAAGGGGAATCTTGGCGTAACCGGTAAAGTTGCTGCCATGTGACCAAGAGGTCACGGGTTCGAGCCGTGGGAACAGCCTCTTGAGACTGGCTTACATAAAGCGACATGGACAGTGATGATTTATATAACCGACTCCAACTTGATGATTTATATAGCCAGCCCCAACTTGCTTGGAATTGAGGTATAGTTTTTGTACACCACTTCTCAATTGAGAATATATCAATTTCTAACAAGTTATCGGTAACATGTTCAGTTTTCTATTTCCTCTACGAATTGGAATACCATAAAAGTACCTTGCAAGGTGGGGCACGACCATAAATTTAGCTGAACATTTATTTTGGTAAATCTTCTTTATTACTCCATCAGTCACAGGAAATATTTCACAACATTCAGCTTTTCCTTATATTGTTATAACCAGCTAGTTTATAAAAATCCACATCAATAGCCAAAATGTTCCAGCAAGTCATCAGTAATATCCTCGGTTTTCAACATCTTGTGCAAATAAAAATACCATTGCAAACAATACCTTCTGGTAAACCTCCTCCTGCCAATCAGCTGCATTTGCATTTCCCGTCTGAGCTGTAGAATCTAAAGATGCTACAAATAAACCAAAGGTTGAGGATAACCAAATTTTGAAGGACTTGACTCCTTACATCATTAAAATTTCAGGGAAATTTTAGGATAAAAACAGTGTTAGATATTTCAGGTAGTATTCATACATTTGTTGTTTTTTTTTCTGATTAAGAAACTATATTCATACATACTAATTGCCATCTAAATGTATAGGGTCCTATTGACTGGGCATTTGGTAAAATACTAATATTCCATAATAAACTAAGATTTCCATATTTTACTTAAAAACCAAATGCATATTTCGGATCTCATTCTTTCTGAGTTTCCATGATAGTATGGTCAAAGCTGAACAAAACAGCAACATCACACTTGGTCACATCTCTACCTCTCAAGACTAATCATTCCAAAATAATTGGTGTACTTCCAAGAAAAATGTAAACCAGTGGTTCAAATAGTTAGACGTCCTATTATTCTTCACAGAGAAAGTAAGAGAGGTGGAAAATTTCTAAGAATGCCAAACTGCTAAAGCTTTTATTAAGAAAAATACTTACTTGATGAGGCTTCTGGTGCGGCTCTTTGTGGTTGATATAGCTGCTTCTGCTGTTCCATTACATTCTGCTGTTGAAGCAAGGGGCCTGATGTTTGAAGCCTCTGTTGCATTTCCCTTTGCAATTGATTTGTCTGTTGCTGCAAACCCAAAGGTGGTTGTAATTGTCCTGGTTGTGATTGACACTGAGACATCATTTGCTGTTGCGCTGGCTGCGACTGAGATTGTTGACCTTGACTTGGTAACAAGGTTGTACCACCCTGCAGCATTTGTTGCTGTAGAGGAACTTTTGATTGTTGCAACATATGGATAGGGTGCTGATTAGATGGCACGCCAGAGTTACCAGGTTGTTGACTTCCAGTCAACTGTTGCTGCTGGACCCCAGCAATATTACTTTGAGAGCCCAACTGCTGCTGATGCATATTTTGAAGATTGTTTTGCTGATTAAGTAACTGCTGCTGCTGCAGATTGCTATAGTTGTTCTGTTGGCCCACTATCCTCTGCTGCACATCAGGCATTGTGTTTTGTTGGCCTATTAGTTGGTTCTGCTGGAGATTTGCAGCATTTGCCTGCTGTGCAATCAGCTGTTGTTGCTGTTGCTGTTGTTGCTGGTGCTGTTGGGCTGGTAGAATTGGTTGCTGTAGCATTGGCGATTGCTGTTGATGAAGCATGGGAGCCTGCTGCTGTCTCATAACTGATTGTGATCGTTGGTGAAGTACAGACTGAGTTGACTGTTGAACAGTAGACTGTTGGTTCTGCTGAAGGTTGGACAAAGAAGTTGATTGCATTGAAGAAGGTTGCATCATAGTTTGCTGAGAAGATTGTATCTGAGTAGGCTGTAGAAGGTTTTGTTGCTGTTGCTGTTGCTGTTGCTGTTGCTGTTGTTGTTGTTGTTGCTGCTGGTCCTGCGGCTGTTGCTGCTGCTGCTGCATGTGAGATTGCATCATGGACTGTTGCGTGCTTCCTGGCTGAAATTTCTGCTTCATCATTTGATGATGCATCTGCTGCTGGTAAAGATATTGCTGTGTTGTCTGGGACTGCTGCTGTTGCTGTTGAGAAACAACTTGTTGTCTCCCCTGCATCTGCCTCTGAGAATTAGCAACCATATTGGAAGGCATGCCTTGCCCAATGGCATTTCCTACGGAGTTTTGACCAACATTTTGCATGTTTTGCATGGTCTGCAAATTTGCATTCTGGCCCATGACATTTGGCATGGTAGCCTGCGTCAAATTGCTCACAGGAGGAAGTGCAGGAGTCAAACTTGCAGAATTTTGCAGCCCAGTTGATGCCATGTTGTTCTGAATGTTCTGCTGCAACAGTGGTTGCCGTGTTTGAGTTTGATTGGCCACCATAGGTACAGGAAGTTGCTGTGCTTGGCTGTTAACTTGGGACTGCATGTTGTGGGATCCTACAGAAATGAAAATAAAACAGTCAAGATGCTTTCAAATAACTAACAAACATAGCAAGAAAAGCTAGCAAGTATTTTACAGTTTAAGATACGAGAAAAAGGAGCCATTGCTTTGCAAAAACTGATCCCAAAATACTAAATGAGAACTCTGATTAAGTTCTTATTATTACACAAATAAACAACAGTATGTAGTACTGTAAATGATCCGCTTTTCTTTTGTTCCTTTTTTTTTTCTTTTGGGATAGCTAAGAAAGGACGAACAGTCAGAAAGTAAATAAACAGCAGTTTAAGGGGCTAGGACTCTGACCTAGAGCACAAAGAATACTTACGAAGAGTAGTCACCTAAAATATTACAGATAACTCAAAGATTAGTTCCAGTACGCTTCGTAGCTACACAAAGCAAAAAATTTCAACAGCGGAACAAAGTAAATTAGGTATATAAAGCATCCTCTCAGACAAAAGATTTGCATATGTAAAATACAGCACATGATGTTTCATCACTTACCTGGCCCAAGGGCATTCTGACCACTACTTGCAGCATTGGGCTGCATAGAATTATTAATAGGATTTTGAGATTTGGTCTCCATAGTAAGCATCTTTAAAGATATTTTCCGCAGATAATCTTGCTGCAATATTAAATAAATTTGAGTTAAAAAATGAACACAATGTGTCTAGATGACTGGAAAAGATAAATCCATGAACACAAGCAAGAATAACGTCAACAACGTGGAAAGTTGCATTTGTTCAAACAACTATAAATAAGGTTATACTGCATACCTGACTTGTAGCAGCAGTATAGATCTTTTCCTCAAACCTCACTGCAATTTTCTTAAGCTCCTGAACTCCTTCTTGCCCAGAGACAGGAAGATGCCTCTTTAAGGTCTCCATTCTATACAGCCATATCAATAAAAAATCAGCTTAAAATCTAAAATAGCACAATCCTGGTAAAAGTTTTTTAAAAATAAAAATATTTGACATTACATCCTGCTGTGACAGTGTAGTTAAAGGCTTGCTTGAAGCACGCTTAGGCCCTGAAGCTTGGTGAAGCCCAGGTTGTGTGCTTCGCGCGCTTAATTGGCGCTTTAGTGTAGGTTTCAAGGTACCTGTCTTTAAGGGCACTATAGCGCATATATATAGCTTAATTACAGTGTTTCCATTCTTTTCCAATAATTATTATTTGTGTTTATACTTTATAGTTACAGTTTCTTGCACAACGTTTCTACTTTTCATTTTTTCTTCATTGGCGTTTTTCTTCACTAAAGCCCAAGCTTAAATTGCGCTTTGCTTGAAGCTCCAATATACTTTTGACTACTCTGGCTGTGAAAGCCTAAAACCTGTTTAACAATGTCAGTTATAATCCAATCAATAACTTGTGCTGCAACCTGTCGTTTCACCATATTTAGAACAAAATGTAAATCATAGAGTAATATCTATTCTATGGCATAAACTCCTAGTAGCCCACCTAGTAAGCAGCGCGGAGCTAAAGGTAAGGAAGGGGTCGTCCTGAAATTACACTGTGCAAGTAGGGTAAAAAACAACTATTTTGTATATACATATAAACTGTTGAATCCCCTCAACATATGGGAAGCTCTAGTATAGGAGTAGCATTTTTGTAGTTTTTTGAATCCCCTTGTTAGAATTTCTGGCTCTGCTACTACCAATAATAAGAATACCCAATTAGCCTGCAGAAGTGAGTTTTCACGTAAAGGAACCCTAAATTCAAAATTCAAAATCATTGATATATAAAAAACACGTGCAAGCTGCAAAATTAGAAAAAAGGAAAATTACTTACATCTTGTTGACGATCCTTTGACGAGAATCGGGTAAAAGTTGAGTGCGCCAATCACCGGAATCCATAGCTCCGGCGGGAGGTCCGGCAGCGGCAGCACCTTCAACACCCCCCTGAGCTTGAGCTTGAGCCTGAGCAGCCCTCCAATTATTCCCATCCATATCTCAATTTTCTGATCGAATCAAATTCCTTGCTTCCGATCAAAGAAAAATGAGAACTATTTTTCCAAAAGAAAAATACAGAATACAGAATCAGATTACAAGCGTATACATTTCCTCATGTAAAAAAAGAAAAAAACAATTGTCAAAATAGCACTGTTATTAATTTTAAATATTTATGCGTAGACTCGGTCGAAACTGGCGTATTGTTTCGGCTTTTTAAATAGAGAAAAATATATTATCTGACTACACACGTGTCTGTCTCTCATGCGAGCAGCCGCCGTTGAGTCAAAATTTAGAATTTGGGCCATTTTACAGTATTTGGCCCGTTAGTCCGCAGAAAATTTCGAGGACGTGCACTAATAGCCGATTTTATGACCCCTGTTTAAAATATACCCAAAATTTACATTTTTAAAAAAATATTTAGTTGCTTTAGAACCAATTCAGACTCGCAATTCAGACATGCGAGTCTGAAGTTGAAAATTTTAGGTCTTGAAGTTTTCAAATTCAGAATTATGGATCGAAACGTAAGCTTTTCCAAAGCACGACTCTAGACCTAAATTTTAATTGAAGTTTAAATTCATACTAGAGATTTGAAGTTAGGCTTTGACTAAGCTCTAGCTTCAGACCCAAAGATTTGAAGAAGAAAAAGCAGATGCAGCAAGTTCAGTGTGAAATTTGTCAAGATTGCCTAAGCTTTAAATTATTTTTTTAAAACTAAATATATTATTGTATACGGTCGAAATCGATTTCGGCCTTCGTACGATTGGTCGAGATGGGAACATAATGGACCGAAGAGCACCGTCTTCATAATTTCAGGATAAGATCCGAAGTTGGGTCACCGAGCTTCGAGTTTCAGGGACCGATCAATACGGAGCTCGAAGTCATTATCGAGGTCGAATCCAAATCGAACCATGATACGAAGCAACGTTATCGAGCTTGAGAGCCAAAGACAGACCAATGCTGAGCCCGAATCAATACCAGGCCCCGAGTCAAAATCGAGCTCGAATCAATATTGAGCTCGATTCAGTATCAAGCTCGAGTCAATATCGAGCCTATAGACAAAAACCGTTACAGCCGCACTAAGGGAGAGAATCTCAGCAGCAAAAGAGGAAAAGTTGATTTATCATGGTTCCCCACTATGTATTTTTAATTATATTTAAAGTAGGATCCCCCACTATAAGAGGGATGGCTATTATCTCTATAAAGCAACAACTATGGGGGCATTAAAAACACCATAACTCAGATACTGTGCATATGCTCCATATTGAGAAATTATCATTTTGAGACAACCCACACCTAAACTATTGCTCGTCCCCGAGCAATCAAACCGCACTCTAAAAGGCCTAACTTCACTGAGCGACTTCCCTACTCGTCACACCAAGAATATTTCACATAAATTGAGGACATTAGTGCAACATCTACACCTCAAGAGTTGAATCCCTTTAGCCACGCAATGTTCCTAACCGGCTTACTTACTCTAATTCATAGGTCCAGACTTACCTCTCCTTCATGAATCAAGTGCATGCTCACAACAAAAGAGACTCGTTTCATAATCAGTAAAATTTACACACACTGAGGAACTTTAAAAGGAACAGAATTTACTCACCCTCAGAAATGACATTCTTGTGCCACAGAAAATGCACCATAGGCTTGTCCGTAGTGTATGACTCTACTAATTGAGCTCACTCAGTCTAGGATCAATTAGGACTTTATTTGGATGTAATGTAGGATGCATGTTGGGTAGGATATATTTGGATATAATAGTGACTACACCTCCCTAAGCACTTTAATACATTTATTTTACAATCAAATCCACACCTAAGTTAAACCAATATTTTCATCTTTAACACCACATATACCACCCCACACTTCTTCTTTAAACACAATCACCTTCAAAAACCACCAAAGAATTATTACCAATCAACATAATACACTATTAACAATGTTCTTTTTTTTTCAAGTGGCTTTTCCAACAAGATATACCTTTCTCCTTATTTTCCTAGTTTCACTCAAAAGCTCCACCAACTACCCTACACTTTATCCTTTGTAAATTCATAGTATTTCAAGTGCTTACGAGAGATAAAGGGTTAAAAAAGATGGTCAATTCAAACAAGGGATAGGGCTTGTAATGTGGTTGCCAAGGAAACAGGATTACAGGCTCAACGGGGTTAACTATGGTACATAGCAAATAGGTGGGTGGAGTATGTATATATATGGTTCAACAAAGAAATGCCTATATCATTTCTCAGACTAAACAAGACTACCATTTCGCTTTGCAGACACACGGGGTAAGTTCTAGGCGTTAAATGTCGTGCACAGAATATAACAAGCCTCGCACACACATGACATATGACTCATTCCAGATTAGATCATCAAACACTCAGATCAGGGTACTTAAGCCAAATTAAGAACATACATTTTAAGGCCTTCTTACAAGAGTCAACAAATGAGCCTACGCGTCACACTAAAGTAACCGCTATATTCAAGGTATTACAAAATTACGGGATCCTATTCTAATTCTGCCCATAGCCCATAAGTTCCTAACTAAAAATAAAAAGCTAACTACACCCGGTTCAAATAAAACCCTTGGAAAAGAACCGTGGTTTGAAGAAAAACTAAGGGGAAATTGATACACTACTACAAAAGAAAATCTTTTTTTTTCTTTCGACGTTAGTCCCTCAAGAAACCCGTCGTGATGTCCATCGGCGGGCCAAGTCGAACTTGATTTATACAAATAAACTACAAAATTATCTACATACAACATACAACAAAGTATCCCCCACCCCATACTTAAAAAGATGGCATGTCCCCATATCATACAAAGTAAAGTAATGTGAGGTAAAGGAACTTCCCTGGTGGATCAGTCTTGATCGGAGATAGTGCCAGGGTCGAGATGACATGCTCTCCCCAGCACACGCAGCCAGCCCATGATTTTCTTTTCTGACTTCGCATTTTGGGTGGCCAAAACATCAACTCTGGTCCCTAATTCTGTGATGGAAGTGCGCAGTCCTGCCATGTCTTGTTCTAGGATTGTCATTCGCGTGCTCCGTCTGCCCTGGGATGGTCCTTCAGCCACTGCGGCTTGTTCCTGTGGGGGTGAAGCAGGTTCAACCTCCTCCTGCCCTTCATCGCCTTCTTCCGATGCATTAGAATCATCATTATGAGTTGCCCCTGGTGCCACACCGGGTCTTTCCCGATGGTCACTTTGTCTGCCTGGAACTTTGCTTCTTTCTTTACCATGCCATCCGCATTTGGGTTCTCAGGCACCCTTGCTGCCCGGCATAATCTAGTGATCAGAGAGGGTAAAAAGAACCCATACCTCTTCTGTGGTGAACGGACGAACATCTCAGACTGAATAACCTTGGCCACATCAAAGTCGTGGCCATTCATGAAGCACTATATCAAGGCAGCTCTCGGACCATTTACCTCTGTGGTGTTGTGGGATGGCAGCAAGCGACTGTTGATGATGTACAACCAGCACTTTCCTTCAAAAGTGAGTGAGGAAGAGTGTAACTTCGATCCCAGCACAACCTACACTACCTCTTTGTCTGGTGCACAGATAGTTCTGAAAAACTTGTTCCATGTGATGGGTTTTCTCCTGTAAGTATCATAGAAATCCTCATCCCCATTGAATTCAGGTAATCGATACACTTCAAGGAATCCACCCTCATGTGTCGCACAGTGCATATTTTATCCTCATGTTCGGGGCAGTTGGCATAGAACTCCCGAACAAGCATCAAGTTACCCTCCTCCGGCTCTTCAAAAAAGCTGTCCAATCTACGCCAGATCAACCTGATACATATTAGGGCACTCATCCTGGAGGGACGCCATGTCAATACCCCTTTTCGGTACAGGTTTTTTAGTGGCCTTCAAACTGAAACGGTCTTGGGGAAGCTCTGGAGACAAACCTGGTATGATCAAACTGAGCTGCACTGGCCCGTGCCCATCCCCGAGATGAGCCTCCATGACCACTTGATAAGACCCCGGTAACGCGTCTCTTCCTTGAAGGTTGCATGTTACCCACAATAAATACTACTATCAGTGGAGAGCAGAATATGTGTCCCAATGGCGGTTACTCAGATTTCACTTGCACAATTGGTCACAATTTATATTCACCACTCATTAAGGCAAATCAACAAACATGTCGTGTGCATATTTTCCCCCAAGTCACCCAAAGACCCAATTAGACTACCATTCCTCACAAACCCAATAATGGATTCCCCCAAATCAACCAATTCAAATGGCCTCCATATACCACACATAAACCACGATCCAAATTCCAGACAAAAGTACCTATGATTTTACTACCCTATACAGAAAAGAAAAAAGAAAAATACTAAGAAAGAGGAATAAAATCATGTACTTACTTGGATATCTTGAGAAGAACGGAGGTGGGAGAGTGGTTGAGTGGAGAAGAGAAGGAAAGAGAAGAGTCTTGTGTTGAAAGGAAAATATGGGGGAATGGAGGGGTTTGTGTACTTGAAGTTAGGGAGGAAAGAAGAGAAGTGGGGGAAATGGGAAGAGAAGTGGGGGTTGTGGGCGTTTAAGTTAGGGAAAATAAGGGGGGATAAAAAGAATTGACTAAAAAATAAGAAGAGACTTACCCGTACACGCCCCAAATCTGCGCCCCAATCCGCGGTCGCGGATTCTGGGCAGAGGGGGGCAAAAATTCGTGCCCTAATCCGTGGTCCAATCTGCGGCCGTGGACGGGGGACAGAATATAGGCCAAAATCCGCGGCCATATCCGCGGTCCAATTCACGGTCGCGGATCTCCGTATCCAGCCAATTTTTGTCTTAGCCGCATTTTTACCTATTCTCGGGTTAATTTCGACCCCTGAATCCTTACGATGCACATAATATTTAGCCCTGCACACTAGTAGATCAGTCAAAGTCGTTCAAAATCAATTACAACAACCAAAGTAAGAAAATAATGGGTTGTCTCCCAAAAA
Source organism: Nicotiana tabacum (assembly GCF_000715075.1). Classification (NCBI taxonomy): domain Eukaryota; kingdom Viridiplantae; phylum Streptophyta; class Magnoliopsida; order Solanales; family Solanaceae; genus Nicotiana; species Nicotiana tabacum. The sequence goes on along the minus strand of NC_134102.1, from coordinate 14,967,696 downwards.
GCGCCTAAGTTAACGTCGCTGCCCGACGATTTACAACAAACCATGGGTTGCCTCCCAGGAAGCGCTTGATTTAATGTCGCGGCATGACGCAAGCTTTCATTATCACTCCTCGTTCGCGTACTGGGGCTCTTCCAAAGTTATCACCACTTTATCCCCTTTCTCTTCGACCATTCCAAGGTAAAGTTTCAGCCTTTGCCCATTTACCGTGATCTTGTTTGTCCCATCTTCAGATTCAATCTATACAGCTCCACTTGAGAACACCTGCACCACTCTGAAGGGTCCTAACTATCGGGACTTCAACTTACCCGGAAACAATCTCAATCTCGAGTTGTATAACAACATTAGATCTCTGGGATTGAAGTTCCGATCTAAGATGTGCTTATCATGGATCATTTTCATCTTTTCTTTGTATAATCTAGCATTATCAAATACATGGAACCTGAATTCCTCGAGCTCATGTAACTCAGTGACTCTGCTGGTGCCTGCGATCTCTATAGCCAGATTTAACTGTTGTAGTGTCCAAAGTGCTTTATGTTCAAGCTCTACCGGAAGGTGGCATGCCTTTCCAAACACCAACTTGTACGGTGATATACCAATTGGAGTTTTGAATGTTGTGTGGTATGCCCATAATGCATCATCCAGCTTCTTCGCCCAATCAGTCTTTGTTGCATTCATTATCTTTGTCAGGACACTTTTAATTTCTCTATTGGACACTTCAACTTGCCCGCTCGTTTGTGGGTGGTACGATGTGGCTACTTTGTGGCGAACTCCATACTTTTCCAACAGACGTGCGAACGCTCTATTGCAAAAATGGGTTCCACCATCACTGATTATGGCTCTCGGGGTTCCAAAACATGTGAAGATATTTTTCTTTAGGAAACTTGTTACCCCTTTTGCATCATTGGTTGGGAGAGCTACCGCTTCGACCCACTTGGAGACATAGTCAACCGCTACCAATATATATTTGTTACCATATGAGCTGACGAACTGCCCCATAAAGTCGATCCCCCACATGTCAAAAACCTCCACCTCTTGAATTGTGATCATCGACATCTCATGATGGCGAGATATGTTATCTGTCCTTTGGCATTCATTGCAACTTTTGACCCGAGCATGGGCATTCTTGAACAGGGTAGTCCAATACAATCCCGATTCCAACACTTTTGTTGATGTCCGGATTTATCCAAAGTGTCCACCATATGGTGAAACATGGCAAGCCTACAAAACAGAAGGTTGATCTTTCTAGGGGATACACCTCCGGATCATGTTATCTACACATATTTTAAATAATAGAGGTTCGTCCCAATAATAGGCTCGACAATCGCGGAAGAACTTTTTCTTTTGAATTGAGGAGAGTTCATAAGGTACAATACCGCTTGCTAAATAGTTAGCAATATCAGCATACCATGGAGTCTCCTCCATTGTCACAACAAGTAACTGTTCATCTGGAATGTCTCTGTTATGTCTTCAACCTCCATTCTCTTTTCAAATCCTTCCAATCTTGAGATGTGGTCTGCCACTTGATTGTCCGTCCCCTTTCTGTCACGGATTTCCAGATCGAATTCTTGTAGCAAAAGAACCCAGCGAATCAAGCGTGGCTTTGACTCCTTATTTGCTATCAAGTACCTAATTGCTGCATGGTCAGTATAAATAATAACTTTTGAACCAATTAAGTACGACCTGAATTTGTCGAAGGCAAACACTACAACTAGCATTTCCTTTTCCGTTACAGTGTAATTGAGTTGTGCACTGCTGAGCATCATGCTTGCATAGTAAATTGGGTGCATCATCTTATCTTTTCGCTACCCCAAAACTGCTCCTATAGTATAATCACTGGCGTTGCACATGAGCTCGAATGGTTGCTCCCAGTTGGGTGCAACAATGATGGGTGCAGTTATCAGTCTCTTCTTCAACTCCTCAAATGCCAACCTGCAATCATTAGAAAACACAAAGGGCTAATCCTTTTCAAGAAGTTTACATAAAAGGGTTAGCAATCTTGGAAAAATCTTTTATGAATCGCTTGTAGAACCTGGCATGCCTAAGGAAACTTCTCACTTCCTTGACTGAAGTGGGTAGTGGCAATTTCTCAATCACATCAACCTTAGCATGCTCGACCTCAATTCCCTTACTGGACACTCGATACCCCAAAACTATTCCTTCTTGTACCATAAAACGGCACTTTTCCCAATTCAGCACCAAATTTGTCTCCACACATCTTTTGAGCACTCTTCTTAAATTGTGAAGACAATCTTCGAATGAATCCCCCACCACAGAGAAATCATCCATAAACACCTCCATAATATCCTCCACCATGTCAGTAAAAATGGCTAACATGCACCGCTGGAATGTAGTCGGTGCATTGCAAAGTCCAAAGGGCATTCTCCGAAAAACAAAGATGCCATATAGACAAGTGAAGGATGTTTTCTCTCTGTCTTCCGGGGTTATTGAGATCTGGTTATATCCCGAGTATCCATCAAAGAAACAGAAGTGGGACCGCCCAGCTAACATGTCTAACATTTGGTCAATGAAAGGCAATGAGAAATGGTCCTTTCGAGTGGCTGTGTTCAGTTTCCGATAGTCCATGCAAATCCATCACCCCCGTGACTGTACGAGTCGAGATCAACTCGTTATTCTCATTTTGTATGACCGTCATTCCTCCCCTTTTCGGCACACATTAGACAAAACTGACCCAGTTGCTGTCAAACATGGGGGAGATGATACCCGCATCCAGCCACTTGATCACTTCCTTCTTTACTACTTCCTTCATATTCGGGTTCAGCCATCGTTGATGTTCCCTGGAAGGTGTGTGCCCCTCTTCTAGAAGAATCTTGTGCATGCAAAAGGCTGGGATGATACCCTTTGTCTGCCATGGTCCAACCAATGGCAGTCTTACATTCTTGCAATACCTGCAATAATTGCTCTACCTACACAGCTAGCAAACCAGATGATATAATAACAGGCAAAGTAGAATTAGGCCCCAAGAAAGCGTACCTGAGGTGGGCTAGAAGCGGTTTCAAGTCCAGCTATGGTGGCTCCTCTATTGATGGTTTTGCAAGTGGTGTTGCTCTCTCTTCTAAGCGTAGGGGCTCGAACTGAGGTTACCTTTTCCAGAATCCTTGACCTTCGAGAGCCATGACCCACTCTGCCAACCATTCACTGTCCATCTCTTCCAAATTCATCAAGCAGGCTTCTAGTGGATCCTTGACATTAAGGGTCTCACCCTCTTCTTGCAGTATCACATCCACGACCTCTACTAGTGAGCATTTTGCAAATTCACTAGGTCTCCTCATGGATTGTTGAACGTTGAATATTATTTCTTCATTGTTCAACCTCATTTGTAACTCTCCAGTCTCATAATCAATTAATGTTCTCCCAGTGGCTAAGAATGGCCTTCCCAGAATGATGGGTATCTCTTCATCCACCTGACAGTCAAGAATAACAAAGTCTGCAGGAAATACAAATTTCCCCACTTGCACAAGCACATCATCAAGAATTCCTGCCGGTCTTTTGACTATGCGATCAGCCAGTTGCAGCAACATTGAGGTCGGTCTAGCTCTGCCAATGCCCAGTTTTGTATAGATTGCCAAGGGCATCAAGTTTATGCTGGCTCCCAAGTCACACAATGCTTTAGCAAAAACATAACTCCCAATAATGTATGGAATAGTGAAGCTACCTGGATCAGACACCTTTTGGGCCATAGATCTTGTCACTACCGTGCTGCAGGTCTGTGTCAGAGTTAGAGTGGACAGGTCCTAGAAGTCAAATTTCCGCGACATCAGGTCCTTCATCATTTTTGCATACCTTGACATTCCCCTCAAAGTATCCATCAGTGGAATATTCAATTAAATCTGTCGAAGCATTTCCATGAATTTCCTGTATTGATCATCTTTCTTTTGTTTTGCCAATCTATGAGGGAATGGTGCAGGAGTCAACATCTGTCCACTACTTGATGTCTTTTCTTTGTTGGAAACTTCTGGCACAATAGGTGCCACCTGTTCTGAGACTTGTTCATCGTCCTTCTCCTTACCCTTGTCAACCTGTGCTTGTTCAATTATAACCTCGATGAGCTCTGCTGACTCATCTTCCTCTAATGTAACCGGCGTAGTTGGCGTAGTCTCTCTCATAAATTGAGCAACTTCTTGCT